>NC_080072.1:57814459-58066357 GCF_949987535.1 Balaenoptera acutorostrata | reverse complement strand
GATAGCAAAATGTTTCAATATACAGGAAAGATAAGATCACTAAAACCTCATATTTTCTTAGATTCATGAAAGAATTCAATGGGTTTTATTCTATTAGAAAAAAATAGTAGAAATTTATCTGTCTCTTGGATGACTCTGTAATGTCTTGAATTCTGGCTCCCCAAAAGACACATACTGTGAATGCAACCTTATTTGGAAATAAGGTCTTTGCAAATGTGATCAAATTAAAATACTGGATTAAGGTGGGCACTAAATCCAATGACTAATATCTTTATAAGAGAAAGGAGAAGGAGATTTGGATACAAAGACACAGAGAAGATACACACAGTGGGAGGAAGGCCATGTGAAAGCAGAGGCAGAGATTGAAGTGATGCTGAGGAATGCTAAAGATTGCTCGGAGCCACCAGAAATTAGGAAGAGGCAAGGAAGGATTCTTCGCTAAAACCTTCAGAGGGAGCAAGGCTCTGCCAACACCTCAGTTTCAGACTGCTAGCCTCCACAGTCTAGAGAGAATAAATTTCTGTTGTTTTAAGCCATGTAGTTTGTGGTAAGTTGTTATGGCCGCCTTAGGAAAATAATACAACCTCTAACAAAGTATAAAGTCATGAAATACTACTTTTTAGAAACAGCTAAAATTGCTCAACAGAGAAACTAAGAAATTAAAACTGGGCATAATGGACCTTGGCAGTAAACTGAGGGTTAAATTAATTATGATTCGTCTAAACGGTGGATTACTGTACAGCCATTAAAATTTATGATAAAGCTGTACAACATGTTGTTAAAAGAAAAAAGTGGTCATGAAATAGGGAGTAGAATGTGATTCCAGTTTTTTACAATGTGTGTGTATGTATAGGTGGGGAAAAGTCTGAAAAATATGCACCAGTATTCAACTTGTAAGCAATGGCTCTCTCTGCTCATTTTTATTGTCTTCCTTAAACATGTCTTTTTTTCAGATTTGAAAAACTAATGTTTATTACTTTTATAGTGAGAAAAATTAGATATTTATATTTGGGGAGAAAAAAATCAGTTTGGTCGAGTTAATTTCATTCCAGTCTGATTAATTGGCTGCTTTGTGACTGGTATGAGCAATCCTAAACTCATTCCCTTGGCTTATCTCATCAGTTCAGATGCTGAGCTCAGAAGCCATGAAACATTCACACTCAGGATGAGCTTATACTGTTAAGTGGCTGCCATAATATGTCAACATGTGAACCTGATTTAAACTGAGGTACCCCTTATAACTGGGTGTGAAGTCGTCTTCCATCCCATATGACTTTCTTATTCTTCATACGTTTGATTCTTAGATGCTTATCTGAAATTTGTTAATTTATACTCTTTTGATTTTCAGGATCTTATGGCTGTTTTATTCATGCTGTGCATTTTCGAGTACCTCTGTGTTTCTAATACTTGTCCTCCTCTAATGCTGCTTTTTCCATACCTGTTCATTACTCAAGGCTCAACTGAAAAATGACTTCCTCCTTGACTCCTTCCCTGTTCTCCTCTCAACAGAGATTATTTTTCTTTTTCTGTTTTTTTTATAGTACTCACCTACTTCATGTCCTAAAGACAAAAAAAAAAGCTGCTTTTGTTTTTAATGTTTAGCCGGTTTGTAGTTCTTTTCATATGTCTATCTCATAGATAAATATCCCAAATATTTTTATCTACGAAAAATAGTAATTATTTAGTAAGTATTGTTAATTGAATTTGTAAAGCACAAATTCTCATTCTTCAAAACTTTTCCTCTGCTGTTTCTACTGTAAAGTTTAGTCTACAACAGCAGTTAACATCACTGCTTTTACTCTATTCATGAAAATGATATAACCATGAAACTTTGAGATCTTCAATTACCTTATTGTTTCCTGAACATGTGTGAATGATGATGATTGTTTATGCTGTTCTCTTGATTGTGGGACCTTAAAACACATAGATTTCTTCTTTTAGTGTATTATTTATGTTAAAAATTAACCCTGTTTAGATAGAAATATGAATTAACAGACTATTGATATGAATGACTCAGGAACTTCATTCATTATTCATTATTTGTATTATATAGCCAGGGGATGAGCATTTCAGGCAAATTGAGCAGAAGATGCAGAGACTTTTTAGTAGGAATATTTAGCTTGCTTGGGTGCAAACAGAGAATGTGAATATGTGGATTAACCGGGGTTGGGTATTGCCAAATGATTATGATGGAAGTAGATAAGTACAGAAGGTTATAATGATAGATCAAGGAGTCTGTGCTTCGGTAAGGAGAGAAGTGAAGAAATAAGGGTAGAGAGTGATGATGGCAGAAGCGGCAGGCTTAAAGAATTGGAGATCTTACTGAAGAACTGTTGGTGTGGAAGTATCAATACTAGAGAAGAAAACCTGGACAAATACAAGGTGATAGTCAAAGAATGGTATTGTGAGATTCATCTCTCTAACATGGAATCTCTGCTCAGCTCCCCACCTATAAACTGAAGTGCCAGTTGCTTTCTCCAGTTGGCTGTTGGATACTCTTCTCAGCATGTTAAAAACTGAATTCATCATCTTGTTCTCCAAATCTGTTTTTTCCTTCTGAAGTCCCTATCAGAGGAAATGGCACTACCATCCTTCCATCCTTGTCAGAGCAGCTGTATGGATATCATTTTCAAATGCTTCTTTTCCCACACCCTTTGCATCCTTTCAGTCATTTGCTTCCACTTCCCTTTGCTTCAGCTATCCTAAACTGTTTATGATATTCTAATCACATCATCCTGTTTCACTTATTTGTGTTCCCTTGCATATGTTGTTTATTTCTATCTGGAATGTCCTTTCCCCATGCCTTTGTCTAGCTAACCCCTGCACATCAGTCTAAACTCAGCTTAAGCATGATCTCACCCAGAATCCCTACCTGCCTCCGCACCCACCACCCCCATATCTTTCTTGTTTAAATGCCCTTCTTTTGTACGCCCATGCTGCTTTATTCTTACCTATTTTGTAACACTGGAATCATTAATTTTTTTTCTCTATAGCTTAGACTCTGAGCTTTTGAATTTAGGGACTGTGTTTAATTTTGTAACTCTATTACTTAATACAGAATAAAGACTTAAATACCTGTTGAAAGAGTGTTTCTATTTTATTTATTTAAAAATGTTGAAATTATCTGTTTGTATGCTTATCTTCCCATTAGCCCATTAGTAAATTCCTCAAACTGTATCTTGTTTCTCTTTGTCTTCTTAGTTTCTATTACTACCACTTATGTGATCCAGGGCTCAAAAATCAATCTTAATTCAATTGAACATTTGTTGAGAGCCAAGTGTGTGCCAGACACAGGGTTAGGTGCTGAGATACAGAGATCAACAAGAAAGATATGATTCCAACCTTCCTGACCCTGTACGGTCTAATGAGCAAGACAGACATTAAATAAGAAATTAGAAATGTGGTTGCTGTTGTAAAAAAGATTGTCCTGAGGGCAAGAAGGGCATATGGCAAGGGAATTTCACCTTGTCTAGGTTGAATTTAATTTAGAGGTAACCTTATCAGTGGAATGATTACATGAGAGTGCATTTTAAAATGTCATTTATATTTAATGACCACTGGCTATTATATTTGGTTTGTATTCTATTGCTTTTCTGTTCTTGGAACAACAGACCTCCAGTTAATACAACTTTTCCTCACCGTTATTGCGGAGCATTTTATGGTATAGAAAGAATCTTTTAGTTACCTCAGTACATGTTAATCTGTATTTGGCAGTGGGACATCTTTTGGTACTTTTATGTCATGTTTGATAGTCATTCTTTTTTTTTTTTTTTTTTTGGCTGTGTTGGGTCTTCGTTTCCTGCGAGGGCTTTCTCTAGTTGCGGCAAGCGGGGGCCACTCTTCATCGTGGTGTGCGGACCTTTCACTGTCGGGGCCTCTCTTGTTGCGGGGCACAGACTCCAGACGCACAGGCTCAGTAGTTGTGGCTCACGGGCCTAGCTGCTCCGCGGCATGTGGGATCTTCCCAGACCAGGCCTCGAACCCGTGTCCCCTGCACTGGCAGGCAGATTCTCAACCACTGCGCCACCAGGGAAGCCCCGATAGTCATTCTTGAATGAATTTTATTTATCCAAATCATCAAAAGCTAGAAGATTATCTAGCTTCTCTGTCCTGTTCCTTTGTCCACTTCCAAATACTTAGAATCTTTTGTTGTACTTTATATGAAAAGGTTATGACTTTATATCCTGTCTGACTTTAGAACAACAGCCAGGATAAGTGGGATATGAACGTTACGGCTTAATGAAATGGTTGAAGAAACTGGATATATTTAGCATAGGGAAGACAAAGGTGAGACATGATTTAATAGTTCAGATCTATTTGGCGGGCTTCTGTGAGAGCCTTGTGTGCAGTTGAGTACAGCTGACCCTTGAACAACATAGGTTTGAATTGCACAGGTCCACTTACCGAAGAATTTTTTCCAACAGTAAATAAATACTACAGTACTACACAGTCTTCGTTGGCTGAATTCACAGATGAAGAACCGCAGACAAGGAGGAACTGCTGATACAGAGGGTCAGCTATAAGTGATACTCGGATTTTCAACTGCACAAAGGGTGGCATCCCTAACCCCGAGTTGTTCGAGGGCCAGCCATAAACGATTTTTTAAAGAACAACTTAACTGAAATATAATTCACATACCATAAAATTCACCCTTTAAAAAATGTACAATTCAAAAACAAAAAATAATAAAAAATTAAAATTTAATGTGCAATTCAGTAGTTTTTTTATTCACAGAGTTTTACAACCATCATCACTAATTTTATATTTTCATCACCTCAAAAGAAATTCCCATTCCCCTCTCCTCTCAGCACCTGGCAAACACTACTGAATCAGAAACAGTGGGAGCGGGCCCCAGCAATCCGTTGTAACAGACCTACCAGATGATGATGATGATGCTGAGGACTACTGCTCTCGAGAAAGACCCTCTGCTCCCTGGTTGGTGGGGACATCTGGTGTCCGGCCATTCCGGTGGGAGAGGGGAGGGGGTTGACATCCATGCGCGAACTCTCAGTGAATCTCCATTTCCCCCATCCCCCGCCTCACCACGGGTCTGTGTGTAAGTCATCTTCTTTCTGCTGCAGTATACTCACTCTGTGTTCCAGATAATGGCATCCATGCTTTGATGCATTGGTCATCACTCAGCCGTCCGTTTTCTGTCTTCCAAAGATGTGCTGAGATCTCTTGTCTACTGAAGGCGCCCTTCCTGTTTCTTTTAATTTTTTTATTATTATTTTGAGGTTGTCTTAGGAAGGAGTGAATATAAATATCTGTTCTTAATTCACTATTTGAACTTCGTTTTTACTAGCTTCAGAGGTATTCGTTTGCTTTTCTTTAATTGCTAGTTAGTTAATGTACTACTTGCTTAATGATTTAATTTCTCTGTCTAAATGTGTTAACTCTGCAGTATCTGTATACCGCCTTGGAAGTCTAAACATTGGGTTCTCTCCCCATTTCTAATATTGCATTCCTTTGTGAGAGAGATTACTAACATGCCTTTTCTCTACTTCAAGTGTATAGGAGAATAGCCCTACTACTCTTCTGTTATCTAGCTCGCTGAGTTCTTGTTAAGCAGGCAGAATATCTGAGGTACTGAGTGCTTTTAAAATAAGCAAGTTTGGTGTGAGTTATAAAAAAAAAAAAATCGTAGTCAATCCTTTGAGTAATGATACTTATAGAACTTATTTTGCATGAAATGCAGTGCCTATTGGCATTGTCTAAAAGCAAATGCAGGTTACTATAGTGAGACATCAAGTTAATACTTAGTAATTTGACCAATATGGACAGTAATTGGAGCTATTAAAAGCAAGACTGATGTTACTTCTTTGAATTACTGTAGAATCTTGTCCAAATTCTATTTTGTTCAGGTGGCTTTAATTACTTTTTCAGAAGGGGGAAAGAAATCTGTGTTGGTTGCATGTTTGCAGAATTTAGGTTGGATTGGGAACACAGAGAATTTATGTCATTTCGACTTTTTTTTTCCCCCAACTTGCTTTCTTCTATCTAAAAATATCTATGGCTATTCATTTATTGAGCAATAATTTTCACGTTCACCCAAATGGCATGTAACTGTGTTGGACACCAAGGAAGCTGTTAAAAATATAGGACAGCCTCATTGATTGACACGTAGAGGGTTACCAGTACTGTTACAGAATTAATTAGCTACTAAGATAATGTTATCTCTCCCCCAGAGTACTGAATTTGTTAAGTGAATGGTTCTGTTAATTGAGGAGATTATAGTTAGAGAGACTTAAGTTGGAATTCCAGCTTCTTTACATACTACTTTTATAAGCTTAAGGTCTGAGCCTCTACTTCCTAACCAAAAAGATAAATTGTAATGGCGACCTTGCAGAGCTGTTGTGAGAATTAGCTACTATGTAAAGCCCAGTGTTTATCACAGTTTGACACTGAAATGGTAAGTGCTGTGATGGTGGTACTGATGACAGCTGGGACCTGGAGAACCCAGGGTGATTATGAAGGACTAGCTAAAGAAAGAAGCCAAGGTGGTATAAGCAGAAAGAAGAGCTGACACCTAGTAATCAAGTTGTTTTACAACAGTAACAGAATTGGAGTTTACGCATAGCAGAGGACTGGGACAAATTGTGAGTCTGCCAGGATTCAGGACTCAAAAGACAGGTTAGAACATCAAACTAAAACCAGTGACTGGAACGAAGGAAGGGGTTAGGACACAAAAATCAGATACCTGTCATAATTTGAAGACCAAAGCAGAAATAAACTATAAGAGCAGTTTAGGTCCGAATCTATCCTCAGAGCTGTGGTCAGTTATGTTGACAGTGAGGTGTCACTGTGTTCTGGATTCTTTTGTTCTTTGGAGGAGATCATTGCTGTGCCCCTTCTGTGGTTCCATGAGCCTAACTCTTCACCTTTTATACTACAGTTGGGACAAGATTATAATGTAAATAGTTAAGTAATGGAATAAGCCAGTGTACAAATAATCTCTGTTCGTTATTGTTGCTTCTCAACCAACTTTATTGAGTATACTTTACATACCAAAAAATGCACCCATTTTAAATGTACAGTTCAATAAATTTTGAAAAATGTCTAAACCTTTGTAATCTCCACTGTGATAAAAAACAATATTTTTATCACCCTAAAAAATCCCCTCATTGCCCTTTGCAGTCAGTCTCCCTCCCCTTCTCTGTGCCCTAGGCAATGAGTGATCTGTTTTTTCTCATCATAGATTTCCCCTTTCTAGAATTTCATATAAATAGTGTTTATATAATATTTAATTTATATATTTTATATAAATGGTATCATACAGTATTTATTTACTCTTCTCTATGATACCTTGCACTTAACATAATACGTTTGAGGTTCATCCAGTAGTTTGTTCCTTTTTAATGCTGAATATTATTCCATTGCATGTATATACAACTTGTGAATTCATTCATCTTTTGGTAGAAACTTGGGTTGTTTCACCTATTATGAATGAAGCTCTGTGAAAATTAATGTACCTATGCCCATATTATGTTCATATATTTTTTCATTTCCCTTGGGTAAATACCTAGGAGTTTCTGGGTTGTATGGTAAATGTATGATTAACTTTAGAAGGAACTCCCAAAACAGTTTTCTGAAGTACTTGTACTATCTGGCAATGGATAAGAGTTCTGTTTGCTCCACATCTTTGACACAAATTGGTATTGTATTTTTTTAATCATCCTAGTAAGTATATATCTCATTATAGTTTTAATTTGCATTTCTGTGATAACTAATAGTGTTAAACTTTTTTTCTCATGTGCTTACTGGTCATTCATATATCTTCTTTTATGAATTGTCTTTTGAATTCATTTGCCCATTTTTATTAGGTTGTTTGTCTTCTCATTATTGAGTTACAGGAGTTCTTTTCCTTTTTTTTTTAGTTGAAGTATAGTTGATTTACAATGTTGTGTTAGTTTCAGGTGTACAGCAAAGTGATTCAGTTATACATATATATATTTACCTATATATATATATAGGTTTTATGTATATATATATATATATATATATATATATATATACACACATATCAGTTCTTTTTCAGATTCTTATCCATTGTAGGTTATTACAAGATATTGAATTTAGTTCCCTGTGCTATACAGTAGGTCCTTGTTGTTTATTTATTTCATATATAGTAGTGTGTATCTGTTAATCCCAAACTCCTAATTTATCTCTCCCCCCCTCACCCTGCTTTCCCTTTTGGTAACCGTAAATTTGTTTTCTATGTCTGTGAGTCTATTTTTGTTTTGTAAATAAGTTCATTTCTCTCATTTTTTTTTAGATTCCACATATAAGTGATATCATATGATATTTGCCTTTCTCTGTCTCACTTCACTTAATATGATAATCTCTAGAGGTATCCGTGTTGCTGCCATTGGCATTATTACATTCTTTTTTATGGCTGAGTAATATTCCATTATATATATCACATCTTCTTTATCCATTCATCTGTCGATGGACAGTTAGGTTGCTTCTGTGTCTTGGCTATTGTAAGTAGTCGTGCTATGAGCATTGGGGTGCATGTTATCTTTTCAAATTCGAGTTTTTGTCTTTTCTGGATATATGCCCAGAAGTGGGATTGCTGGATCATACAGTACCTGTATTTTTAGTTTTTTAAGGAACCTCCAGACTGTTCTTCATTGTGGCTGCACCAATTTTTATTCCCACCAACAGTGCAGGAGGGTTCCCTTTTCTCCACACCCTCTCCAGCATTTACTATTTGTAGACTTTTTGATGATGGCCATTCTGACTGGTGTGAGGTGATACCTCATTGTAGTTTTGATTTGCATTTCTCTAATAAATAGTGATATTGAGCATCTTTTCACATGCCTGTTGGCCAGTTGTATGTCTTCTTTGGAGAAATGTCTATTTAGGTCTTCTGCCCATTTTTTTTTTTTTTTTTTAATTTATTTATTTATTTATTTATTTATTTATTTTTGGCTGTGCTGGGTCTTCGGTTCGTGCGAGGGCTTTCTCTAGTTGCGGCAAGTGGGGGCCACTCTTCATCGCGGTGTGGGGACCGCTCTTCATCGCGGTGCGCGGGCCTTTCACTATCGCGGCCCCTCCCGTTGCGGGGCACAGGCTCCAGACGCGCAGGCTCAGCAGCTGTGGCTCACGGGCCCAGCTGCTCCGTGGCATGTGGGATCTTCCCAGACCAGGGCTCGAACCCGTGTCTCCTGCATTAGCAGGCAGATTCTCAACCACTGCGCCACCAGGGAAGCCCCTGCCCATTTTTTTGATTGAGTTGTTTGTTTTTTTAATATTGAGCTGTTTGAGCTGTTTGTATATTTTGAAATTAGTCCCTTGTTGGTCGCATTGTTTGCAGATATTTTCTCCCTTTTCGTAGGTTGTCTTTTTGTTTTGTTTATGGTTTCCTTTGCTGTGCAAAAGCTTTTAAGTTTGATTAGGTCCCATTTGTTTAGTTTGGGTTTTATTTCAATTACTCTACAAGTCAGATCCAAAAAAATATTGCTGCAGTTTATGTCAAAGAGTGTTCTGCCTATGTTTTCCTCCAGGAGCTTTATAGTATCTGGTCTCACATTTAGGTCTTTAATCCATTTTGAGTTTATTTTTGTATATGGTATTAGGGAATGTTCTAATTTCATTCTTTTATATGTTGCTGTCCACTTTTCCCAGCACCACTTACTGAAGAGACTGTCTTTTCTCCATTGTTATATTCTTGCCTCCTTTGTCGTAGATTAATTGACCATAAGTGTGTGGGTTATTTCTGAGCTGTCTATCCTGCTCCACTAATCTATGTGTCTGTTTTTGTGCCAGTACCATATTGTTTTGATGCCTGTAGTGTTATAGTGTATTCTGAAGCCAGGGAACGTGATTCCTCTAGCTCTATTCTTTTTTCTCAAGACTGTTTGAGAAATAGTCTTGGCTATTCGGGATCTTTTGTGTTTCCATACAAATTCTAAAATTTTTTGTTCTAGTTCTGTGAAAAATGCCATTGGTAATTTGATAGGGATTGCATTGAATCTGTAGATTGCCTTGGGTAATATGGCCGTTTTAACAATATTGATTCTTCCAATCCAAGAACACAGATCTTTCCATCTGTTTGTGAAGTTATAAGGATTCTTTGTACATTCTGGATACTAGCCCTTTATCAGATTTATGTATTGCAAATACTTTCCCCCAGTCTGCCTTTCCTTTCCATCTTTTTTTTTTTAAATAAATAAATAAATTTATTTATTTATTTATTTATTTATTTTTGGGTGTGTTGGGTCTTCGTTTCTGTGCGAGGGCTTTCTCCAGTTCCGGCGAGCGGGGGCCACTCTTCATCGCGGTGCGCGGGCCTCTCACTGTCGCGGCCTCTCTTGTTGCGAAGCACAGGCTCCAGATGCGCAGGCTCAGTAGTCGTGGTTCACAGGCCTAGCCGCTCTGCGGCATGTGGGATCTTCCCAGACCAGGGCTCGAACCCATGTCCCCGGCATTGGCAGGCAGATTCTCAAACACTGTGCCACCAGGGAAGCCCCTCCATCTTTTTTACAGTGTCTTTTGAAGACAAGAGTCTTTTATTTTGTTGGTGTATACTTCATCAGTTTTTTTTCTTATGTGATTCATAATTTTTGTATCCTATTCAAAAGGTTGCACAGATTTTCTTCTTTTTTTTTTCCCTAGGAATTTTATAATTGTAACTTGTACGTTTAAGTCTGTGATCTCCCTACTAGTCTGTAAGTTCCTTGAAGGTAAAGGTCATGCCTGATTTATGTCGATATTTTCCATAGTGGTTAGTAGCCTAGTAACTATTTGTTGAAGAAATAAATAAATTTGACTTTATGGTAGAAAATGATGATTGTAAGGTAAGGACACATAGCTAGGCCCTAAGCTGCTGTATCTATTTCTTCTTGGCTGATATGATCTGTGGGCTTGAAATACTTTTGTGCTTTTGACTTATTTCATCAATCTCTTCTAGTTGGGGAGAAAAAAATCTCCAATCAGAAAATGCATTAATGCACTTGGAATAATATTATATTCAATTTATTTAGATATTTTAAAGTACCCTTATTATATGAAAGAAAAATTTTATTTTATATTCTCATGTTGGTATGAATTCTTCTTTGTATGAATTCAGAAGATTTTGTGTCTTTTAAGAAAAATCAATATTTTAAAAATTCACCTGTAAACTATGTGCATGAATTATAGAAACCACTGAAAAACTTGTGTATTTTACTTTACCAAAATAAATTTACTTCCTTTTCTACAAAATAAAAGGAAACTTCATCTTTGCTCCTCTAGAAGAAATTTCTAATAAAGAAGCTCAGCCATGGTTTTTGCTCCTTTCTCACAGTAGAAATTGGTAACAAGTAAGCTTAGCAGCATACATTAGTTGGTATTCATATTATTTTTCTTTCTCCTGATGTCAATCCCAACTTGATCTCTCATGATATACCCCTACACTGAAAAAATAAAACCTGTGTTTTGCCACTTGAAACAGGCTCATAGGACAGCAAACTGCTGTGCCACATAAATCTCTACAATTTGGAGAATGTGCAAAACCTGAGCCATCCATATTTCACATTTAAGAGGCTGACTTAGTGTATGAATTAAGATGGAGATTGGGAGATAAAGATAAAAACCTAAAGTGTTTGTTTCTGGAACATCATTTAGTTTCTTTCCTTAGTTTCTTCAACTGGGTAATTCTGTGCTTTCCTCCTGATTCTACTTCAGGATGGTAGAGTTTGAGATTCAGTGAAAACATTTGAACTCTAGGCAGACAGTACTTCAGGGACTACTGTACAAGGAAATATCTCAAAAATTCTCATGCGTGCCCCCTTGTAGCCAAAATATGTGTTTGATTTGATAATGGATTTCATATATAGCTGTTGAGGATTGGGTGTGACTTGGGAGTTTGAAAATAACTGCTCAGATCCAAATCCAGAGTCTCTCTACCTTTTGTGTCAGTCATACCATGATCTATATATCATTAAGAGTATTTGTTTTTAGTATCTATTACAGCACTTGCTGTTTCTTTGTAGCATTTAGAGACATATTTATAAGTGAAGGCAAATCAGAAGATGGAGGTAGTATCCATTTCATCATGTATCTGTTTTGGATATTCTTTCTCAGGGAGTTACGACCATTGGAGAATAGTTCATTCATCCTCATCTTGATGATAAATAAAATGACTTATAGTTTGCTCACTTTGAGTAAAGAGCCTAGAAAAGCCTGATTCTGAGAGTTATGCACTCATATAGATGGAAAGTTAACAAAAGGTGCAAGTATGGTTTACTGAATAATTCTGCCGTTGTGCATTAATGACTTTCAGAGAGTCATTTTATCAGAAGAGGGGGAAAGAGGTCTGGTATGGCAGAGCAATAGATGTGGGAAAAATAGAATATGTGTGACTGGGCATTGGAACAAATTCAGAAGCTGTACTCAATAACTCTCCTCCATTGAACCCTTTCCTCATGTTCCATTGTCTGAACGCACATTTTTTTCCCAGTTGATTGTCTTCTGCATGTATTGAGATTTCAACAGTTGACTTCAGTGCTGGACAGCAGAACTTACTGCAGTCATGGGAATGCTCTGTATCCGCACTGACCAATATGGTAGCCACTAGCTGTATGTGACTATTTAGCATTTGAAATGCAGCTAGTGTGACTGAGGAACTGAATTTTTATTAATTTTATTGAATTTTTATTAGTGTAACTATAAATAGCCACATGTGGCTAGTAGCCACCATGTTGAACAATGCAGACTTAGCCTCTGCCCAGTTTATAAAACATTGAAGGCACCCATATCATGCGCTGTTTGGCAGCTTCTTTTGCCCTTAGTATAGTAATAATGCTGGGAAAATGTAGGTATTCAGTATGTATTAATATTTTTTGAATTAAATTGAATGGACAGTCAGAAGGGAAAGGTCAGAAGCTTGAAGAACTCAGTGGTGGCTTGGTAGGTGTTGTGGGCTCTGATGCCAATGCCTTCCCTTTTAATTTTAGTATAATTTTGTTATTTTATGGTTTCAGTGTGTCCCATTAGCTTGCCCATCCTGACTCTTTTTTGATGTCTAAATATTGCATAGACACAAAATTAAACATCTTAAATAGATGATGGGTAAAACAAAGAATAATGATACAATCAACACCTGAGTCCCCCAAAATGCTTCATTTCTTTAGTCTCCTGTATATTCTTTTCTAATCACATCCTCTTCCCTCCCCATGAAAACTAGCTACTAACCTCAATTTTGGGTTTATCATTCCTTTTCTTTATGGTTTTATCACTTATGTTCATATTTATAAATAATACACAGCTTAGTTTAAAGGTTTTTATATTTTGTATAAATAGAATCATATGTATATATTCTGTGACTTAGTTTACTCACTTAACATTATACTCCTAAATTAGATCCATGTTGTATAATGTTTTCACTACTGTAGGGTATTCCCTTTGTATGAAGATGCCAAAAAATTATGTATTTTACTACTGGAGGATGTTTTTTCCTCATGTTTTGCTAGTGCATACGGTGCAGCTGTGAAACAGATTTAATTAGTCTTTCACTTGGTACACATGCGAAAGACTTACTGCAGGGTTCAAAAGGACATTTCTCTATTCTGTTTGTGTCTGTCTTCATCCTCTTCTCCTCCTCCCTCCTTCCTCTGCCTCCACCCCCTCCCTCCCCCACTCCCCCACCTTCTAGAATTCAGGGAAGATGAATGCAAAGAAATAGACACTTTTCTACATTATTTCTATAGGCTAAATGCTCCTTTGAAGGGAACTTGCCTCTGTTTCTAGTCTGCCATGGTCCCTTTGTGCTTTTATGTTTATAGACCAAGCTCTGATTTGGAATCTGTCAGGAATATTAGAAATGTTTTATTTCATTCTTAGTCCAGAGCTTTTATGCAAATCGTACCCTTTTTGTGAAATAACACCTTTTGTATCATTTGTACCTTTTACTTTCAATCATAATTGGTAATTAGAAGGTCTAGATCAGTGGTTGGAATGTCTCAAGAGCTTTTTTAAAAATACAGATGCATCAGATTTCAGCTCAAGTCCCCAGAAAAACAGATTTAATTGGTTTTTCTGGGCATCAAGATTAGGGTTTTGTCTGTTTGTTTGTTTTGTTTGTTTTTTTAACTTTTTATTTTATATTTGAGTATAGCCAATTAACAATGTTGTGATAGTTTCAGGTGCACAGCAAAGCAACTGAGTCATACATATGCATGTATCCATTCTCCCCCAGACTCCCCTCCCATCCAGGCTGCCACATAACATTGAGCAGAGGTCCCTGTACTATACAGTAGGTTCTTGTTGGTTATCCTTTTTAAATATAGCAGTGTGTACATGTCAATCCCAAACTCCCTAACTATTCCTTCCCTTCACCCTCCCCAACCCCCGTAACCATAAGTTCATTCTCTTAAGTCTGTGAGTCTGTTTCTGTTTTGTAAATATGTTCATTTGTATCATTTCTTTTTAGATTCTGCATATAAGCGATACCATACGATATTTCTCTTTCTCTGTCTAACTTACTTCACTCAGTATGACAATCTCTAGGTCCGTGGTCCATCAGTGTTGCTGCAAATGGCATTATTTCATTCTTTGTTATGGCTGAATTATATTCCATTGTATATATGTACCACACCTTCTTTATCCATTCCTCTGTCAATGGACATTTAGGTTGCTTCCATGTCTTGGCTATTGTAAACAGTGCTGCAGTGAACATTGGGGTGCATGTATTCTTTCGGACCATGGTTTTCTCCAGGTATATGCCCAGGAGTGGGATTGCAGGGTCATATGGTAGCACTATTTTTAGTTTTTTAAGGAATCTCCGTACTGTTCTCCATAGTGGCTGTACCAATTTATATTCCATTCCCACCAACAGTGTAGGAGTGTTCCCTTCTCTCCGCACCCTCTCCAGCGTTTATTGTTTCTGAATTTTTTGATGATAGCCATTTTGATTGGTGTGAGGTGATATCTCACTGTAGTTTTGATTTGCATTTCTCTAATCATTAGTGATGTCGAACATCTTTTCGTGTGCCTCTTGGCCATCCATGTGTCCTCCTTGGAAAAATGTCTATTCAGGTCTTCTGCCCATTTTTTGATTGGGTTATTTGTTTTGATGATATTAAGCCTCATGAGCTGTTTGTAAATTTTGGAGACTAATCCCTTGTCGGTCACATCATTTGCAAATATTTTCTCCCAATCTGTGGGTTGTCTTTTTGTTTTGTTTATGTTTCCTTTGCTGTGCAAAAGATTTTGAGTTTAATTAGGTCCCATTTGTTTATTTTTATTTTTATTTCCATTACTCTGGGAGACAGGTCGGAAAAGATATTGCTGTGATTTATGTCAGAGAGTGTTCTGTCTATGTTTTCCTCTGGGAGTTTTATAGTGTTCTGTCTCACATTTAGGTCTTTAATCCATTTTGAGCTTATTTTTGTGTATGGTGTTAAAGAATGATCTAATTTCATTTTTTTACATGTAGCTGTCCAGTTTTGCCAGCACCATTGTCGAAGAGACAGTCTTTCCACTATTGTATAGTCTTGCCTCCTTTGTCGTAGATTAATTGACCGTAAGTGCGTGGGTTTATATCTGGGCTTTCTATCCTGTTCCATTGATCTATAGTTCTATTTTTGTACCAGTACCATACTGTGTTGATGACTGTAGCTTTGTAGTATAGTCTGAAGTCAGGGAGCATGATTTATCCAGATCCATTTTTCTTTCTCAAGATTGCTTTGGCTCTTCGGGGTCTTTTGTGTCTCCATACAAATTTTAAGATTTTTTGTTCTAGTTCTGTGAAAAACTGGCTTTGGTAATTTGATAGGGATTGCATTGAATCAAGATTGTTTTTTGAAGTATTGATACCATAGATTATTCTATGCAGCCAAGATTGAGAACCACTCTAGGTCACTTGTTATCCAAGTGTTGTCCTTGGACCAGGAGCGTCAGCATCACCTGGCAACTTGTAGCAATATAAACTCTCAGGCCTACCCTAAGACCTACTGAAGCAGAAATTCTGAGGGTGGGGTCCAGCAAGCTGTGTTTTATCAAGCCCTAGGTGATTCTAATTGTGCTAAAGTTTTAGAACCACTGCTCTAGATCATCTAAGCATTTCTAACAAAGCCTCCTTTAACTCAGGTTTAACCTTTTAGGATCCACAGTGTTATGTGTTATCATTTTTTGTAACCTAAAATGGAGTGAAAAAGTATCCTGATTGACCATCAAAGCTTATAAACGACTCTCCCCTTTCCACTAAGGAGGGGCTGTAGATAAAGCATAAGACAGAAAAAAGCAGCTGTTAAGTGGTAGGAAGTGACACTTGCAGAGATAACAAGTGGAAGAAGGAAGGTGTATCAGGAACAGCCACCAAGAATGAAATGACCTTGTATAGAGAGGCAAAAACCAATCAGATAACAGTGACATTAAAGGTACAAAACTTCTATTTGGAGCATATGGTAGTGTTTTGTGGGTTTATGGGACCATTGATCATCTGTGCTGTACTTGTTAGTTTTGAAGAGTGCACACATGCAGCACAACAGAAAGTGGGCCATGGAGTCAAATTGTGTTGGTTAAAACCAGCTTTGGTATGCTGCTCTGTACTAGTTACTTAACTTGTCTAAGCTTCAGTTTCTTCCACTGTAAATGAAGTGAAATCACCTGCCTTATAGAGTAGATAGCACCACTTGCTATCTCCTTATAGCATAGCAAGAATGAAATAAAACGTGTAAAGTGACTCATGGACAACTAGTTTCAATAAACTTTTTAAAAATTCTATTTTGATAAAATTCAGTACACATAACATGAAATTTACTTTTAGTGATATTATATAAACAACACCACTATACAGTTCCAGAACATTTTTATCACCGCAAAAGGAAACCCCATACCTGTGATGCAGTCATTTGCCATTCCCTCCTCTCCCCAGCCCTTGGCAGCCACTTTTCTGCTTTCTGTATCTATGGATTTGCCTAGTCTGGATATTTCATAGAAAAGAAATCATACCATATGTGGCCTTTTTTTGTTTGTTTGTTTGTTTTTGGCTGCGTTGGGTCTTCGTTGTTGCACACGGGTTTTCTCTGGTTGTGTCCAGCGGGGGCTACTCTTTGTTGCAGTGCGTGGGCTTCTCATTGCGGTGGCTTCTCTTGTTGTGGAGCCTGGGCTCTAGGCGCACAGGTTTCAGTGGTTGCAGCACACGGGCTCAGTAGTTGTGGCTCATGGGCTCTAGAGCACAGGCTCAGTAGTTGTGGTGCACAGGCTTAGTTGCTGCGCGGCGTGTGGGATCTTCCCAGACCAGGGGTCAAACCCATGTCCCCTGCATTGGCAGGCAGATTCTTAACCACTGCGCCACCAGCGAAGTCCTGGCCTTTTGTATTTGTCTTTTTTCATTTAACATCATGTTTTCAAGGTTCATTTATATTGTAGGATATATTAGTACTTTGTTCCTCTTAATGGCTGAATAATATTCCATTGTATGGATATACCACATCTCGTTTATCCATTAATCCATTGGTGAACATTTGGATTGTTTCTACTTTTTGGCTACTATGAAAAATGCTGCTTTGAACATCCACATACAGGGAGTTTTTTGAACACTTGTTTTCATTTCTTTGGTGTTTGTACTCAGGAGTGGAAATGCTGGGTCATATGATAATTCTATTTTTTTTTTTTTTTTGATAATTCTGTTTTTAACTTTTTAAGGTATCACCAGACTTTTTCACAGCAACTGCATGATTTTACATTCCCACCAGCATGTGCAAGGAGTTTCTCCACATCCTCACCAACACATGTTATTGTCTATTTAAAAAATTATAGCCATCAAAAAATTTTTTAAGTATTTTTAAGTAAAAATTTTAAGTATTTTAAGTATTTTGATTAGTGATCTTAACTTTTTTTTAAGGTAGTAGTTCTTAATCAGGAGTTCACATAATAATTACTTGTAGAACTTTTAAATATACTCCTGACCGGAACCCTCCCTAGATTTTCTGAATGGAAGTCAACAGAGGTAAAGCCCAGAATTAATACTCCTCCTTAAGAATCATTGCCTAATGTAGTGGTTCTCAAAGTTTGATCTGGGGCCCTCTGAGACCCTTTCAGAGAAGTCCTTTGAGATGAAGACTATTTTCATAATAATACTAAGCCACTATTTGTCTTTTTCATTTTTATTCTCTCTAGAGTATACAGTGAAGTTTTCCAAAGTCTTTATAACATGTGATAGCGGAACAGATTGAATGCATAAGCAGATGAGAACCCAGCTGTCTTCTATTAAGCCAGATATGAAGGAGATTTACAAAAATGTAAAACAGTGCCACTCCTCTTATGAATTTTTATTAAAAAGATGTTTTTATGACATAGGATGGGTTTATCGTTTTTAAATGAGTTAATAAATTTTTTAAAATTTTATCAGTTTTAATGATAAATATTGGTAGACATAACCTAGATAAACAAAATCTCTTGCACTGACTGAAAGTATAAAGAGGTCTTGAGGCCAACCAAATCAGAACTGTAGACCTTTGGAAAGAAAGGAGACGCACACAAAAAAAAACGAACAAAACTCTTACCCATTTGTTGAACACTTACCATATAGTTAATATTACATTAAACTTTTTACATATTGTTTCATCTTTATAATAACCTCATGACAAATACATACTTAATAACTTCATTTTCACACGGGAAAATTTAATCTCAAAGAAGTTAACTTGGCTAGTTCATAAGTGGAGGGGCCAGAATTTCAATTTAGGTCTTTAGAGTACAGGCTTAACTTAATCACTGTGATGACCTTTAAAAAGTATGGGTCATCAGTACAGGACTTGAGCCCAGGAAATTGTTGATAGTTCAATGCCATAATGACTCATCTACTGCTACAGTATCAGGCCTCAGAAAAACTTTGAAATCTTTGTAGACTTAAAATAACATGTAAATACCATGTGGTGCATGTACCTAAATTAAAGTTCTCACATGGTCTCTTTCATGTTCCTCAGTACAAGGACTGCTAAATATGAGAAATACAAGAGGGATAATCTAGGCATGAATAGATGCAGTTGACAAAATGTATACCTTTTTTTTTTTTAATATATATATATATTTTTTTAACAGATTATTTTATTTATTTATTTATTTATTTATTTATGGCTGTGTTGGGTCTTAGTTTCTGTGCGAGGGCTCTCTCTAGTTGTGGCAAGCAGGGGCCACCCCTCATCGCGGTGCACGGGCCTCTCACCGTCGCGGCCTCTCTTGTCGCGGAGCACAGGCTCCAGATGCGCAGGCTCAGCAATTGTGGTTCACGGGCCCAGTTGCTCCGCGGCATGCGGGATCCTCCCAGACCAGGGCTCGAACCCGTGTCCCCTGCATTGGCAGGCAGATTCTCAACCACTGTGCCACCAGGGAAGCCCCGTATACCTTTTTTAAAAGGTGATTTTAGTATCTTGTTAAAAATGTGAGGACAAATACACAGTTAGAAAGAACAATTAGCAAACTTTGACCCTTGAGAAAAATGTTATTTTCTGGGACTTCCCTGGTGGCACAGTGGTTAAGAATCTGCCTGCCAGTGCAGGGGACACGGGTTTGATTCCTAGTCCGGGAAGATCCCACATGCCATGGAGCAACTAAGCCCATGCGCCACAACTACTGAGCCTGTGCTCTACAGCCCTCGAGCCACAACTACTGAGCCCAAGTGCCACAACTACCGAAGCCCGCAGGCCTAGAGCCCGTTCTCCGCACCGAGAGAAGCCCGTGCACCGCAGCAAAGAGTAGCTCCCACTCGCCACAACTAGAGAAAGCCCACACGCAGCAATGAAGACCCAACACAACCTAAATAAATAAATAATTTTCTTTAAAAATGTTGTTTTCTAAATTCAGTCAGTCCTCTGAAGAGTCCATCATTACAGGAATGATGAAATAGCAATACTTGTCTTAACATGTTGGTATCCACTCTGGCAGAAGCCAGAGAGACAGGTGCTTCTCTGTTTACATAGAATAAGACTAAGGGAAATTGTTTTCATGTGGTAATACTTCAGTTTCTCAAAAAGTAAAATCTTTGCTAACTAAAGATGTTCATCTGATCTAGTCCTTTTCAAAGAAGTACTTGTTGCCTACAGAGCAAAAACTAATATATGGGCAGTCTTTTCAAAAAACTGATTCTTTTATCTCTTAGTGCCTTCTGTGAAAAATTATTTCAGGGAATAGCAGAATTTTTTGCTTAGTAATTGATATTCTGTTTACCACCTTCCTCTTACTCCTCTATCCTCACCCCCTTCCCAGTGCTGTTTCAAAGGTTCAAAGTTTGGGGATCAGCATATTTTATAGAAAATGAGTTAGTTATTTGACAAATTTTAATTGTCTAGTGTATGTCGTGCACCGGGTTAAGAACTGAGGGTACTATAATGAACCAAAAAATAGATAAGGTCACTCATGAAATTTACAGTCTAGTGAAAGAGATGGACATTAAACAAATAATTACATCTGTATATGTCATTTATTTTAATTTTAAGAGGCTCTATGAACAGTCGTACATGGTGTTATTAAAGACCCTAATGGGAGGATTGACCTGGAAGGTTGGAAGAAGACTGAAGCCAGTGTGAGGGGTCAGGGGAGGCATGAGTTCTGTTTGTGACAAGTGAAAGGACTAAGTAGGCGGATGTATGCTTCTGCAGCTTAGAGAAGAAGTCTGGGCAGGAGATACAAATTTATGAATTGTGTGCCAATAGGTAATTAATTGAAAATTAATTAATTGACTGAAGTGAGATCATGTAAGGAGAGTGTATACAGTGAGAAAAGAGATTCTAGGGCTGCGGTTCAAAGAGTGCTAGTGTTTAATGAATAGCTAGTGTATGAAGAAGGAGACAGAGGTGGAGATCAGATAAATAGGAAAACTAGGAGAATACAGTGTTAAATATTCCAAGAGGAGAGAGTATTTCAAGGAGTATTAAATAAAATTCAGACTCTCTTTACCATGGCTTACGAGGAAGACCCTACGTGTTGTGATCCCTTCCAAACTCTTTGACCTCATCTCTTACCATTCGTCTTGCTGCTGGCCTACTTCTGTTCTTCAAACTTGTCAGGCTCTTTCCTGCCTTAGGACCTGTGTGCTTCGTATTCCCTTTGCTAAGTGTCCCTCCGCCAGTTCATATGCTCATCAGAGAAGAGTAGCCAACCCTCCAGTCCCTTTAGCAGGATTGTTGTCAGACTCTATCGAACTTTGAATCTCATTATACAATTAAGATTAAATTTCCTTGGACCTCAAATTCAGTTCTAAATCAGATACTTAGGACATGTTAAAGAAAATTAATTTTGCAGAAATGTTTAGCAATTGTGGTAAAGAAGAAATTTTTAGATTTTACAGTGCATCCTCGCTAAGACATCTTGTTAAGAGCTGATGAATGGTGGGTGAGAGCTACATAGCTTGATAAACCCTTTCACCAAGTGTACTGTTGCAAGATAAAGGAAAGGGGGAAAGCTGAAAAGGAGGTGTCTGGTGTCCACTCTGTTAGGCATGTAGAAACAATGAGTGACAAATATGTCACAGTATTGATAATCCAGTGGATACAAAGCAGTAGTAAAATAGATGATTGTTTTCTGGATGATGGGAATACCACTTGACAAAGACTGTTTTAAAAGTCAGTTTAAAGTTGTCTGTGAGTTCACTTCAGTTCAATGAATGTTCCCTGAATGACAGTGGGGAAGTGATAGGAGGTTGGGAGTGGGCGGCCTTAGGGAAAGTTGCTGATCCCCCTTATGCTGAACGATAAGTTCTTCCCCAGCTAAAAAGGCAGTAATTCCTCTTTTCTTTCAAAATATAAAGATTAGCTCTTAAATTTCAGGGCCAGAAGGAATAAATGGCAAAGCAATCAGTGACTATTTTATAATAATCCAATTGCCAATTTAGGGCTTCATAAAACTCCACACAAGGGAGAAAGTGACCTTTGTAGAACCTCTTTTTGGTAACTTTACTTTTTATTTTTAAAAAGCCATTTTTGTAGCTATCTTAGCTGATGTGTATTGAATGTACTTTTGTTATCTTAAACATCAACTCCAAGCTCATGGACTTTCCATATATAGCTTTCCTTTCTCCATAATTGGCACAAGAATGATTCTTAGTACTGAGTGTTTTCTTTTTCTGCTGGTCTCTTCTCACAGCAGTACTGGCCTTTCACCTGGTTTTGTATCTTATTTTAGTAATGGCCTTGTTCTCAGATCTTATTTTAACTATTGCTTGGGCCAAGACTGGCTGCAAATTGCTTTCATGTGTGTGAAAGACTGAGGAAAAAGAAGAAATCAGCATAAATTAAAATAATAGTGATTTCACATGGACCTAGAAACAAAATTATTGTAAAAGATACTACAGAATAATGCCAAACTGCCTGCACCTCCCACTCATGTAAGAATTTGAAGACCAGAAAGGCTAATTGTCTTGCTAAAGTTTACAAAATATTGATTAAAATTTATCTTCTCATTATTTGCATGAAAGCAACATATCCTAGGGAGCTATAATTTTAACACATAAAACAAATAAGCTATTCACAAGGAAGAGAAATATACCAAACTACTCACCCTAGTTACCTTTGAGAAGGCGGGGAGCGCATATTACAAATTTTTCTCTCTTATTTACTGGGTTTGTCCATGTTCAGTTATGAGCATCATTATTTTTTTTTTTTTTTAAAGGATTTTCTTATTTATTTATTTATTTATTTATTTATTTTTGGCTGTGTTGGGTCTTCGGTTCGTGCGAGGGCTTTCTCCAGTTGCGGCAAGCGGGGGCCACTCTTCATCGCGGTGCGGGGACCGCTCTTCATCGCGGTGCGCGGGCCTTTCTCTATCGCGGCCCCTCCCGTCGCGGGGCACAGGCTCCAGACGCGCAGGCTCAGCAATTGTGGCTCACGGGCCCAGCTGCTCCGCGGCATGTGGGATCCTCCCAGACCAGGGCTCAAACCCGTGTCCCCTGCATTAGCAGGCAGACTCTCAACCACTGCGCCACCAGGGAAGCCCCTGAGCATCATTATTTTAATATCATAATGAAGGCTGTGATCATTGGAGTCAGAGCTAGATTTGAATCTGGCCTCTACCACTTGTTAGGCTATGACTCTGACTTTTGGAAAAGCTTCTTAACCTCTCTGAACTTCAATTTCTTAGACTGAAAAATAGAAGTAACAATTTATCCTTTATTGAGTTATAATAACTTGAGTTAACTGTAAGGTTCTCACATCTAATGCCTGGCCCACAAGGAGCACTTGCTAATGGTAGCCACTATCACTACTACTACTTTCACTACTTTATTATAGAACACTGGACGCTGATGTGGGGTGATCTTTATTGAATGATTTAAACATTTATCTGCTTAACAACTTGATGCTAAATTAGGCAATTTGTCAACATACCTTCCAGCTTATTTTATCTTTTTGTTAATTTAGAGAAAGCACCATGTCCATTGATTTTTACTTACCCTATTAGAATAATACTTAACTTTTGGGTACCACAATTAGAATCTGATCCTTACTAAAATAAAAATCCTTGATCCTCTTCTATATTTTATACAAGAGAGTTTACCCTATATTGATAGAGAAAATCATTAACCATTGTTAAATAAAAAATCCCTATTGCTAAACATCTTGGAGCTCCCTCCCTATCCATGTGAGAAGTAGGTACCCTTGTGACTTGAATCTGTAGTTCTTTTTAGATACCGCTGTTTTCTCTGTATCTAGTACCTTAATACACATATAATGTGTCTCTTTTGAACAGCAATCCCATTGGCCTCCTTGTATTTCAGGATGATAACTGCCCATTTCTTAGAAGTCTTCCTCAGAGCCTCCAAAGTAAATTCCACCTATGCCATGGAGTTTCTATTTATGCCCTGGAAAATTTCAATAGAATATTCTTTGTTGTTAGTGAACATCTGTATGTACAATTTCCTGTGATGCAGTGCCTGAAAAGAATGTCATTTTATTTATTTAAATATACTATTGCCAACCTACCTAGAGATTGCATAGTCATAGATTAGAAGCTCAAGGTCCTGTAATTTTTGAATTTATTGTTTGGGGCAGACCTAAATTGTTTGACCCATTTTATTTATTGAGTAACAGCCACAGTAAAATATACCTGAGTATTTTTCTGTACATTATTTGTAATGTTACTGTTTATAAGGATGTTGTGCTTTTCCAGTTTACAACTGAAGAAGCCTGTCATCCTCATTATTATTCATTCAACTTGAGCACCTGTTTTATCTTAGGCACCGGAGTTGCAAAGATGAATAAAACATTATTCCTACTGTAGAAAATTTCATAGTTTATTGAGGGAGAAAGATACAAAATGCACAATTATAATTCTAAGTGATACAGTCTGTATAATAAATGTATAAACAAAGTGTTACAGTCATAGAAAGGAGGGAACAATAAATTTGGGGGTGTATGGTAAGGTTACAAAGAGAAAGTGACATTTAAGTCAAGTCTTGAAGGATGGATGGGAATTTGCCATTTGGAGAGAGAGGAACAAATGATGGGCACTACAGAGAGGGGACAGCCAATGAAAAAGCCTAAAGGCATGTGGGGCATGTAAGGAGAGTATCCTCAGTGTGCTGGAGAAAAGGCTTTGTGAAGGAAGGTCCAGTCAAAGTTAGAAGTTTGAATTTTAACCTTTGAGTAGGGGAGAACCATTGAAGATTTTTAAATTAGGGCTGATATAATCAGATTTGAGTTTGAGAACTTATAGTCGTTTGGGACTGGAGGAAGAAAGGCAGGTGGCAGACACAAGAGTTGACACTAAGACAATATTTGTGGAAATAAAGAAGAGTCTTTAGATCTGCAAGTGTTTTCCTAGGTATAAACAATATAATTCTGTGATCAATATGATAGGGAAGTGTGTGGGCGGTGAGGGAGGTATGGGGATCTGGTTTGGGTGACGAGATGGGTTAACTGAGATTAACAGAGCTGGGGAAAATATACTGTTCATTATTTTGTTTTTGCTTGTTTTGGGGAGCAAGGCAAGAGTTTTCGTTTTGGACAAGGTAAGGTCAGTGTGTTTAGGAACATTCTAGTAGGCAAGTCTGGATCTGAATCTTGGGAGAGAGGTTATCATAGTAATATTTTGAATTCTTACGGTTTGTTTTTCCATTAAAAACTAAGATTCTCGGAGGTTAACTGATCATGGTCTCAGCAAGGTGGCTGTAGAACCAAAACATAAATTCCTAAGCTTCTTACCAACTAGGCCTTAACTGAAATGGCCTTTGAAAGAAAAAATAAATCTCATGATTTCCACTATAATTGTTTACTGTTTAGTTTCCCAGACTATCTTTACTTAAAAAAAAAAACAACAAAACAAACAAAAAAAAACCTGGTATGTACATCTACAATCTGTTTTCTGTACTGTTTTCTGATCTTGATATTATTTGACTGATGACAAATGAAGAGTGTTGAGGATAACAGCTAAGGAGCCCCAAACTTCTTGTTTTGTTCAGCAAAACCTTAAAATTCAAAGATTACTTGGTCCTCGGGACTTCCCTGGTGGCTCAGTGGTTAAGAATCCGCCTGCTGATGCAGGAGACATGGGTTTGATCCCTGGTCCGGGAAGATCCTACATGCTGCAGAGCAGCTAAGCCCATGTGCCACAACTACTGACCCTGCGCTCTAGAGCCTGCGCGCCACAACTACTGAGCCCCAATGGCACAACTACTGAAGCCCGCGGGCCTAGAGCCCATGCTCAGCAACGAGAGAAGCCACTGCGATGAGAAGCCCACACACCGCAACAAAGAGTAGCCCCAGCTCACTGCAACTAGAGAAAGCCCGCACACAACAACGAAGACCCAGTGCAGCCAAAAATAAATTAAATAAATACATTTCAAAAAAAAAAGGTTACATGGTCCTCAGGAAATATTCATTACTTCATATATGCTTGATCTAATCTTGTTGCCCTCTTCTCATGTGAAGGAGACTTAAGTGTTAAAGAATGAAGGTGTCATGTTTGCTTCCCTGCAGAAATTTAAAAATAAGAATGTTTTTTCCATTTATGTTGTTGAGCTATAGTCCTTGAAAACCAGAGAGTAAAGCAGACAGTTCTTCAAAATCCACCCCACCCCCCAAATGTCAGGGGTCATTGAGCATTGATTAAAACTCCTAGGTGGGCGTAAAGGACTTGAGTAGGCCTAACAAGGCAAATCACCATACATATCTGATATTTTTTTTTCATATATTTAGAAAATGATTGACTTGCCTTATCCACATGAAATTCTGGTTTTAACTGTTACTATCTAGATTCTCTGTGTGGCTTCTTGGGCTGTGGTATTTTTCCTTCACTTTGTTCTCAATTGCTGTGAAATGTAGTTGCCTGCTATTTAAGGCAGCTGCAGTAGAGTGCATCAGAAGTGGTTATAATTCTATATTTAGTAAGCCATAGGGTTTGTAAAGCATTTGCAAATTCCTTTGGAATAAAATGGTTTCTATAAATGTAACATTTTTAATGAAACTATTATAATCACCCATTAAAGAAATGTAGCAGCTAATATGTGTGGATTTGTGGACAAGACAGAGGCGCAGAACTTTTTTTTTTCCTTAAGAGCTTACTGAATATTTTAAATACTTAAAATTAATCATGTGAATCCTATTTTTACACTTAATCTTGAATTGCAGAGCTTTTACTCAAGTGTTTACCTTTGGTCCAACATTCCGAGCAGAGAATTCTCAGAGCCGGAGACACCTGGCAGAGTTTTATATGGTAGAAGCAGAGATTTCTTTTCTTGAGAGCCTTCAAGATCTCATGCAGGTAGGTACTCAGGTTTTAAAATAGTTTCTAAATATCAGGCATCTGTGCCATTAAAATGCTTCTGTATACATTTTTACCTCCGACATCTGTGCCTTACAGGTGTTCATAGAATGAAGAAGATGGAGAACTACTTAATTTAATAAACATCTACTGAATGCTGTTAGTGTAATAGTTTTTAAAGTTCAGGAGTCAACAGATTTAAGTTCATGTCCAAGCTCTGCCATTAACTTTGTTATGATGTTACCTAACCTTAGTGATCTTTAGCTTCCTCAGCTATAAAACGAGAATAATAGTAGCTATTTCATTAGGTTATTGTGAGAAGTAAATGAAAGATTATGTATGTATAATATAAAGCATCTAGTATGGAGTCTGGCACAAAGCAGGCTTAGTAAATAGTAGCTCTTGATATTTGCTAGGCAAATAAACAAAACGTCTTTATAGTTAGAGAAACATGTCTGTAGCTATAGTATTAGAAAGCATCCACAGGAGCTGTCAGAGCTCGGGGACAGGGATGAAGTTGGAGATATAGTCAAGAGTCAGCTCATGAAAGAAAGACTGTATTTAAATGCCATGCTGAGGAGTTTGAACTTAATCCAAAAGGTAAAGGAGAAAGTTCTCAGCTGGGAAAGGCCATGGTCAGAGTTATATTTTAGAAGTATCTCTCTAGCAGCATTATGAAAAATGATTTAGAGGGAGATAAAAATAGGGGTGGGAGCCTTTTCAGGAGGCTGTGGCCATAAATCCATATAGAGCACACAAGTCTGGAGATGGATGGACCAGGATTTGATTCTTAGCTCCATCACTTACTGGCTGTGTGACCTAAGACATGGGACTTAATTTCTCTGAGTCTCAGTTTTCTCATCTATAAAATGGGAATAATAATTCCTATTTCATAGGTTAATTCATAGGATTAGGCAGATAATATATATAAGGCACTTAGCATAGTTCATGACACTTAGTAAGCACCCAGAATGTGTTAACTGTTGTTAGGAATTCTCTATCCACTACCATTTTGGTTAATATCTTAGTTTGGAATTCTAATTACAGGATGTTTATTTTAGCAATTTTCATCAACTCTTACTTCTTTCATTCTGCTCTTATTCACCCAGTAAATGACCCAATTCCACTTAAACAGAAATACCATGTATACTCCCAAATAGAATGGAGTCACAATTTTATTATCCTGTCTTAGGTTGGATTTCCTAGTAAATAAACCCTAAAGCAGAGATTTGTGTGCAGGTATTACTGGGGAATGCTCTCAAGAGAAATATCTGTAAGGAAAGGAAGAAAGCAGCATTGGGCAGAGGGACAAGTTAAACTGTGATGCGTTTACAGACAGAGACCTTAGCCAATTCCGTGAGAAACTTTGGAGCTAGAATGGTCCTTCATAGTTGTCCCATAGGAGGGCAAGTGCCTCCTCCTGTGAGCCAGTCATTGGATGCGGGCTAGCTTGGGAAGGGGTGTAACCTTGGGTAAGGCAGTCCTCCTGGCCTGGGCAGTTCCAGAAGAGGGACCCAACTATGTACCATCAGCAGTTACTGTTCCTAGCGGATAAGGATCTTGGTCCTGAAGGGATGTTGTGGTCACACACCACAGTGTCCACTTACATATACCCCTTTAACATCTCCCACTGATTTCTCTAGACCAGTGTCCCCCAGGGGATATTTTTGGTGTCCCTACTAGGGAGTGGGTGGGGGAGTAGGGAAGATGGGTTGCTACTGGCATCTAGTGGGTAAAGGCTAGGGATGTTGTTCAGTATCCTGCAATGCACAGCCCCCTCCCCACCAGCAAAGAATTATCTGGCCAAACATGTCAGTAGGAACACTGTTGAGTTAATCCCTTTCTAGATTCAGAGGTTCAGAATCTGAGCCTCACCGAGTCAGTAAAATTCCTTAATCAGCTTCAGTTTGAGCTCACCACCCAATTCTTTATTATTCTTTCACTCAGGCAATGGGAGTATTGTAAAGAATGGAACCATACCTTTTACCTCCTATTTCTGCCTTGTCCCTGTCTCCGCTGCCCAATGTAATACCAGAGGGAAAGATTATAAGGATAATACATAGATTGTTAGAATTTATTAAACAATATAATCTTTGCTCTGTAATTATGTATTCTATAACTAAGTAATTCTTATTTATTTGGTACTCCACTGAGTGGTACTCAGGGCATACACTATTGAATAGTTTAATTAATTGGAATATAAACTTTTTCCTAAAGACAGAAGAAAAAGGTATATTCCTCCCAAAAATAAGCTCCTGCTTCTCTCAGTCTTCTCCCTTTGATAAATTGAATTCTGTGGAAATTATTATCTTGATGAAGAGCAGTCTCTTAAATATTAAATCAGAATATTGTAACAAAGGATATTTTCCTCTTATGAGGTATAAGCAATTAAATATTATTATTTTAGTGCTATTGAGAAATATATTTTTTAAAACATGAGGGTTATGTTAACCCTTCAGTTAAGTTTCTGTTTTATTATAAATATATTTATAGAGTGTAGTCTGAAAGTCAAGGTTAGAAAAGCCAGTGATATCCTTCTTCGAATGGAAATGTTCTGCCCATCAAAGACACTGCTGTAACAGCCCCAGTTGTCGAAGTCTTCATCCTACCGATTGTGTATTGTGTCCCTCAACAATGCAAGCATACTATCCAATCTACCTGTTCTTTTTTCCTCTCAATATACATTGGCTTTTTGCAGTGATTGAGGGATATAATGCTTCATAAATCATTCAGTTACTTAGTGATTTCTTTATCTCACTGCTAGATTGAAGGTGGTTATAGCCTCAAGGTAAAACATTTTTTTTTTTTTAAACTTTTATTTATTTATTTATTTATGGCTGTGTTGGGTCTTCGTTTCTGTGCGAGGGCTTTCTCTAGTTGCGGCAAGTGGGGGCCACTCTTCATCGCGGTGCGCGGGCCTCTCACTATTGCGGCCTCTCTTGTTGTGGAGCACAGGCTCCAGACGCACAGGCTCAGCAATTGTGGCTCACGGGCCTAGTCGCTCTGCGGCATGTGGGATCTTCTCAGACCAGGGCTCGAACCCGTGTTCCCTGCATTGGCAGGCAGATTCTCAACCACTGCGCCACCAGGGAAGCCCAAGGTAAAACATCTTCAGCCTCCTTTCGCTCTTCTTTCATCAAGTTATTCCTGACTTCTCTACAAAATATATGTATAATATAAAAATGCAAAGTATATATAAAAAGAAATAAAGGGCTTCCCTGGTGGCGCAGTGGTTGAGAATCTGCCTGCCAATGCAGGGGACGCGGGTTCGAGCCCTGGTCTGGGAAGATCCCACATGCCGCAGAGCAACTGGGCCCGTAAGCCACAACTACTGAGCCTGCGCGTCTGGGGCCTGTGCTCCGCAACGGTAGAGGCCGCGATAGTGAGAGGCCTGCGCACCGCGATGAAGAGTGGCCCCCGCTCGCCACAACTAGAGAAAGCCCTCGCACAGAAACGAAGACCCAGCACAGCCAAAATTAAATAAATAAATAAATAAATAAAATTTAAAAAAAAAAAAGAAATAAAAAATATTTTATATATGTACATAAATCTATCTGGTTGTCACTTGATAATTAAGTTCTTTCCTATATCTGACCATGTTAAATTACTCAGACGCTTATGCCCCACTGTGTTTCCAGTGTTGATAGGGTATCCAGTGATTCAGAGAGGAAAGGAAGATACCTGCCTGTGGGGCAGCCTGGTCTTAATCCATGTATGTGTCTTTATGAGGACACATCTGGAAATCACAATATGATTTCATTGACATCAAAACAAAAATTTTAGTTTGGATTAAAAATACTTTAGAAATATTTTTCATTCCAGTCACTTTTTTCTTCTGAGAACAAGTTTTTCCCATGAGACTTTTATGGACACCCCTGGTAGAACGAATTCTTATATACTGATTTGTGTCATTACTTTATACTTTAGCAAAGCAAAAGTGTATGTATTTAGATGTAGATAGATCTCATTGCTTCTCTAATCATAAAGTTTACTTTCATTTACCAATGACTGAATGAAGCACTTTTCAAAATGTTCCACTCTTCACAACTGATGTTTGTAGTGTGCTTCTCTGAGCTGGGCACTAAGCTAAGTCTTATACATGGATTATCTCATATAATTCTCACAACAATCCTGTAAGCTAGGTACTGTTAACTGTCCTGACTCTACAAGTGAATATACTGAAATTTAGAGAGGCATCAGTTTGTTTTAGCTGTTCATTTGACAGCCCACTTCAACACCAGTATTGAAACTGTTAACAGAAGGTTCAGACATTTTTCTTTCTTTTTTTTTTTAACCTTCTCTGAGAAGTTGTGATGCCCCCTCTAATCAATCTGGAAACTGAATTAACTTGCTGTAGTATATTCAGGAAGTAAGAGGCCTAATGGATTTATAGCCGTTGAAACCTGGAGAGCAGTCCTTGCAGGGCCCTAAACAGGTTTTTCATGAAGCTTACATGTCAGGCAATTCTGTATCATTTCTCTTAGGTTATGGAGGGCCTCTTCAAGACTACAACAATGACAGTTCTCTCAAATTGTCCTGAAGATGTTGAACTCTGTCACAAATTCATAGCTCCTGGCCAAAAGGTAATTAGCTTTGTGGATGAAGTCCTTTAAATATGTTAATTACATGTAAGGAATATAATTACATTTAATAAATTTTCTTTTTTCTCTTTTCTTACCAAGGACAGATTAGAACATATGCTAAAAAACAACTTTCTAATGTAAGTAGATATTATACTTTCTCTGAACTTTATTCATAATTTATCATCGTATTTATCACACTGTATTAAATTTTTTTGTTTGTATATCTGCTTATCACACTCCCTAGACTCAAGGAAAAACCGTATTTTAATTATTTTTATAGCTCTTATGTCTGGTTCATAGTTGATAATCAGTGTTTCATGAATAAATAAATGAATAAATCATAGCAAGATAATGATCATAGTAATTATTAACTATATTCCTACAATTCAGACTAATTCTTTAGTAATCAAAATCTGGCTTGATTAAAAAACATGCTTTTAAGATAGATACATGTAATGTCTTTCCCTCTGTTTTTCTCTATTTCAGTCTTCCTTCTTTTTCTTTACCTTCGCTTGCTAAAATCTGAAAATGTATTCTGAATTGTTTTTTTAGCCACTATTTTAAAACCTAAAGATCTGTATTTTAAATATAGCACGTACATTATTGCTTCATTTCCACTATAATCCTGTTCAAGTAGAACTTGATATTGGACTGGTTGTTTATTCAACCAACCATATTAATCAGATAGGCTCTTCTTTTCACAGTTTATTATGAAACACATATTGATATGGAAAAAACAACAAGCAACTTCTTATATGCAGTACAAATAATTCATATAAGACTTAGTATTCAGGGTATTTACAATGTGTAGAGGAAGTAAGTTTGATAATCTGAAGAAAAGAAAATTGTCTCTGAACATAAGTTAGTATCATTTTTCCCTTGCTATCTTAAGTTTAGGAAGTTTTTCTTCTAAGAGAATAAAGAATTCAACCTGTCCTTGAGAAGGGGAATAAGAAAAACCTGGCAGACTTGACTGAGCTGAGAATATCAGTTATCAGCCTAGACCTTCAGGCTACCAGTTAAAAATGATGAGTCGTTGAGCCTGACCCAGTAACAAGGCAGCAGCTGTGGGATCAGAAAAGGAGGAAATAGGAGCCCTGTGATAGAGAACCGAAGGGCAATGAAGTACAAGTGAAGGCTTTTGAGACTTTTCCTTTCACTTAAATGTATGTTGAATGTTTACTATGTGCCAGGCATTGTCCTAAAATCTAAAAACTGTTTAAAAACAGTGGACAAAGCAGATAAAATTCCATGCCTTTACTGAGCTTATATTTCTGGTGGAGGTAATAATAGCCAAGAGACAAGATAAATAAGTGAAACATAGTCTGTGAAAATGAGTAATACTTATGGGGAAAAAAACCAGAGAAGAGAAAGAAGATAAGATAAAGGAAGAATGAGGAGGTAGAAATTTTAGATAGCATGGCAGGGAAGATCTCACTGAGATGATTTTTGAGTAAAGATCTCAAGAAAGTAAAGTAAGAGAACTAGTTATATGGGTAAGTGGGAAAAGAATATTCCAGGCAGAGGGAATAACAAGTACAAAGACCCTGAGGTTGGAGCATGCCTGACATGTTCAAGTAATAGTGAAGAGTGAGTAAGGGAAGAGGATACGAAGATAAAGTAAGAAAGGATGAGGGAGGTGGGGAAATCAGGTGGGGCCTTGTAGGGCACTGTGAAGAGTTTGGATTTTTACTTGGGTGAGGTGGGGAAGCTGTTGAAGGGTTCTGTGCAGAGATCTGACAAGATCTCAATTGGATTTAATAGGATTGCTCTGGCTATCTGTTGAGAATAGGCTGTAGTGGGACAAGAGTGAGAGCAGCAAAGCAAGTAGGAGATTGTTACAGTCATCTAGGTGCAAGTAGATGGTGGTTTGAACCTTGTGTAAGTTAGGGTTCTCCAGAGAAACAAGACCAACATGATGTGTGTATATAAAGATTTATTTTAAGGAATTAGCTCACACAATTGTAGAGGCTGGGCAAGTTAAAAATCTGTTGGAGTGGTCCAGCAGGCTGGAGACTCAAGGAGGAGCCAAGTCAAAGGCAGTCTGCTGGAAGATTCCTTCTTTCTTGGAGGAGGCCAGTCTTTGTTCTAGCAGGGCCTTCAGCTGGTTGGATGTTGTTCTGGAGGGTAATCTTCTTTACTCAGGATCCACTGATTTAACTGTTAACCTCATCCAAAAAAACACCATCTCAGAAATACCCTGAATGTTTGACCAAATATCTGAGTACTGTAGCCCAGCCAACTTGATACATAAAATTAACCATCACAGACCAGTATGGTAACAATGGAGTTAGGCGAAATTGTCCTATTCTGGATATATTTTAAAGGTACAGCAAACAGGATTTACTGAGAGTGAAAAAGAGAGAGAAGGAGAGTTAAGAGTGACTTCAAGGCTTTTGACTTACACAGCTGTAGAAATGGAGTTGCTATTAACAGAGACGGGGGAAGCCATAGAGTAGTGGGGGAGGGTGTGGAGAGAGAGGGGTGATATCAGGCTCATCATCATGAGGTACCATGTTAAGATTGAGATACTTTTCAGACATCCAGTTGTACATGTTGAGTAGGCAGTTTGAGTGTATGGGCCTAGAGTCTACAGGAGGGTTCTGGACATAAGCATATTGATAAAAGTTGTAATTAAGTAGGTAAGGAAAGAAGTAAATTAGGCATCCCAAGGAATCTGTACTGGTAACAGAAAACTAGGGAGATCTTAAGAGAAGTTATCCAACTTCTATCTAATGAATAAGATCTAAGATGGGGGTAAAATAGCCACCATTTATTGAATATTTACTATGTGCCAGACAGCGATAAACTTTAAATACATTGTATTTCATTTTATCGTCACAACAACTCTGTGAGTAGTTATTGTTGCCCTTCTGTAGATGAAGAATCAACTCAAAAGAAATTAGGGGAGTAAAAGATAAAGTGGGGATTCAATCTCATGGTCATCTGATTTCAAAGCTCATGCTTTCAACCAGTGTACGTCATATATCTGAAAGGGCACTGGAATTAATGCTAGAGTAGTTGTAGCTCCCCCACTATCTTTATGACCCTTATGTATCATCTAACTGTTGTGCTTCAGAATCCATGTCTGTAAAATACTGAGGATGGGAACATGGGCTGTGCCGTATCAGTCATTGCTATCACCGTCATCCATTCCACACAGAGCTAATCATAGTTGTGGATTAAATTTATATGTGTGATTTTTTTTTTTTTTTTTTTGGTGTTGTCACCTCCGCATGGTCAGAGGCTTGTTTGTTTTACTTATGCACTGAGTATAGTGAACTATGTTTCAGAGGACCTGGATTCTAGTCCTGGCTCTACCACTTATTAGCCATTAATGAGTGAATTCATATATTTTTTTTAAATTTTATTGTTGCTTGGCCTCTGGGTTCAGCTTTAAAGAAAACACTGGCCTCAGGAAACTCAGAGCCTCGGAACTTGTTATAAATGCAGAATCTCAGGCCAACGGAATCACCATACCCAAGAAATCAATATCTGCAGTTTAAACAGATTCCCCTAGGGAACTTAAAGGTACATTTGAGTTTAAAAAGCACCATCAGAGAGAGCTACACAAGTATAAAATCTGTCTTTACCCTGAAACAGCCCTGCCTCTCTCCCTTGAAACTTTCTCAAGTAGAATCTCTCCCTTTCTCACTCCTCTAATTCATATTTTTCAACAAATATTTATTGACTACTTTCTATGAGTTAGGCACTGTGCTAGTCATTGAGGATTCAGTAGTGAAAATAGGCATGGATTAGTCCTTTTATGGAGTTTAGCATCTAGAGAAAAAGATGAATAGTTAAATATTTGCATGAATAATTATTTAATTACAACTACGAATTTGACTAATAGTAAATCTTTAACCTTTCTGAGCTTCAGTTTTCTCATCTATGAAGTGATAACTTGTCTGTCTTATTTTGTTGAAATGTTCAAATGCTGCTTAAGCAATATGTCAAAGACTAGATAACTTGAAAACCCTCCTGCTACAAAACATCTAAAAATGCTAGTTAAAATATTATTAAATCCTTTTAAATGCATTGTTGAGTTCACTAGAATAGATGAGAAGTTCCAGGGGCTAGAAACAGAGGGGACTGAACATCCGAGGATGTACGTAAATTACATGATGCTGAGGATTCTCAGGGTGGAGGGTACCAGAGATGGAGGGGGTTTGTAGTCTTTGAAACCAGAGATTTTAAAAGCCATGAGAGAATATTAGAGTAGACCTAAGCATGATGAATTAGAATCAAGATGCACCCCAAAATACACATACATACATGCGCACACCCACACGCAAGATACCATATGACTTATATTCTTTTGAATAAATAGATTTCAGTGTTCTTGAGTACTTGTTATAATTGTTTTATATGAAAGTATATTATTTAAAGGACTTGTGTAGTCTTTGAATTTATCCTTTATCAAGCAGAAATAGAACACACTTATTTTACATTTTCTTTATAGTATTAAGGCTTTAAAAATATAGAGTACTTACCTTTTTATTTGCTCTTCATTTATTTGTGTGAATTTGAGGCAAAGAATGCTAATAATAATCTCTGTAACTTAGCAGTTGTACTCCAACAGTTTCAGAATAATTTTCTTCATTCAACAACAAAAAATTTGAAATATGAAGGTAGTTTGATATTGTATCACGCAATATCACAATGTCTTCTTTCCTCAAAGCACTTTGGAATAGTTTCTGGGAAGGAGAAGAAATATTATTCCCTGTACATACCAAGAAAAGTTAGTAGAGAGTTGATGAAGGCCATTAAGGATATCCAGTGTCAGAACTGTAATTTGAACTTGAAAGTTCTGCCTCAATTTAAGGTATGGGAGGAGCGTGGGGCAGAACATCTGGAATAACAAGAGATATTTAGACATGAGAGTCCTTTTTTCTTAATAATGTAACTGTAACGTATCAATGGCACAAAATTCTAGTGCTTCCCATTTTTACTGCTCTTATATTTCTCAGTATAAGGAGTAGATCATATCAAGTAATTGACGGAATAGAACAATAGAATTTCTAAGCAGACAAGAGCTTAATATAGCCCAGTCTCCTTATCTTATAAGTACAAATGCTTAATTTTTTAATGTTTGTATTTTTCGAGTTTTGTATAAAATACAAAAATTTATAAAATGCTTTCATTGAGGTGAAGTGATTTACATAGTTACTAAGTGGTAGAGTCAAAGGGAGAACCCAGAGCCCATTATCTTTTATTTTGATAGAACATATGAAACTCCAAGTGGTTTAGGCATTATCTCAGCAGTTAAAAGCTTAGACTCTGGAGTCAGCACATCAAGGTTTACTTCTTACTTACATGAGTGATTTTTGGCAAGTTATTGATCCTCTCTAAGCTTCAGTTTCCCTTCTGTAAAATGCTCATTTAAAAATTATTACTACTATCAACACCAACACCATTCTTACCTTAGAAATTATCTGTTATTTAATACTAGATTTTAGTTTGAATAGAATTTCCATCTTCTAAAAAACCTATCACTCAAAACATAGCTTTGGGGGCTTTATTTGTACTCTCTGACACAACTCTTTCCAGTTAGTTATTATAGATGTGAACTTCATTTTTGCTTCAGAGAATAAGTTTCTTAGGTTATTTTTTAACTCAGAGTCCTTCAGAAAGTTTGTAGATTTTTGCTTTTAATCATGCAGAATACTGTTGCAGAGAACATAGAGAAACTGACATTTTCATATACTATTGGTGGGCATAAATTGGAATAACCCTGTAAAAGGGGAACGATATCTTTGGCAGTGTCTTTCAAAATTATGAAAACTGCAAATGCAAATACTCTTGAATCCAACAGTTCCATTTTTCCCATGTGCAAAATCAGTATGAGCATAAATTAGGTATATGTAGTCATGATTTATAATAGCAAAAGATTGGAAACAGCTGAAATATCCATCAATAGATGACTGGTTAAACTAATTAGGATACATCCACAAAGTGGAATGTTATGTAATAGCTCAAAAAGTGAAGAAGTTCTTCATATACTGGTATGTAAAGATCTGCAACATATATTATTGAGTAAGAAAAGGTGTAGAAGAGTGTGTATGATATGTATGCTATGGCTGCCATCTGTAAAAAAGGGGAGATTGAGTATTAATATTTGCTTATAGATGCATAAAACCCTCGAAGGATACACAAGAAACCAATAACAGTAATTGTGTGTGAGGAGAGGAACTAGGTATCTATGGGACAGGGATGGAAGAAAGATGTATACTCTTTTATTCACCTTGAGTTTTTTTTTTTAAACTATGTGCATATATCACCTATCCAAACTGTTAAAACAAATTCTTGGTTTGGCTTGCTTTAGGCATGATGGTTTCTTACTGAGGTAACCAAAAATGATATTTTTCCTAAACAGTCGTACAATACTAGAATATATTACAAAAGCCTTACGATGGCCTGAAAGAGTTCATAGGATCTGACCTCTGACTACCTTTCCAATCTGATTTCCTGGCATTCTTCTCCTTGTTCAATATGCTCCAGTCACACTGAATTTTTTGTTCCTTGAATGAGCCAAACTGTTCCTCACTTCAGGCTTTTGTACTCACTGTTCCTTTTACCTGGAATACTTTCCCTTAGGTATTTATATGGCTCATTTCCTGACTTCAGGCAGGTTTCTGTTCAAATATCACCAATTCAGTAAGGCCTTTCTTGACCATCTTATCTAAAACAGCACCCCCAAATACCCTCTGTCTTTTTTTTTTTTTTAAACATCTTTATTGAAGTATAATTGCTTCACAGTGGTGTGTTATTTTCTGCTTTATAACAACGTGAATCAGCTACACATATACACACGTTCCCATATCTCCTCCCTCCCCCCCCCCTCCCGCATCTCCCTCCCCCCAACCCTCCCCATCCCACCCCCCCAGGCGGTCACAAAGCACCGAGCTGATCTCCCTGTGCTATGCGGCTGCTTCCCACTAGCTATCTATTTTACATTTGGTAGTGTATATATGTCCATGACACTCTCTCACCCTGTCACATCTCACCCCTCCCCTTCCCCATATCCTCAAGTCCATTCTTTAGTAGGTCTGTGTCTTTATTCCCATCTTGCCACTAGGTTCTTCATGACATTTTTTTTTTCCTTAGATTCCATATATATGTGTTAGCATACTGTATTTGTTTTTCTTTCTGACTTACTTCACTCTGTATGACAGACTCTAACTCCATCCACCTCATTACAAATACCTCCATTTCATTTCTTTTTATGGCTGAGTAATATTCCATTGTATATACGTGCCACATCTTCTTTATCCATTCTTCCGATGATGGACACTTAGGTTGCTTCCATGTCCTGGCTATTGTAAATAGAGCTGCAATGAACATTTTGGTACATGACTCTTTTTGACCTATGGTTTTCTCAGGGTATATGCCCAGTAGTGGGATTGCTGGGTCGTATGGTAGTTCTATTTTTAGTTTTTGAAGGAACCTCCATACTGTTCTCCATAGTGGCTGTATCAATTTACATTCCCACCAACAGTGCAAGAGTGTTCCCTTTCCTCCACACCCTCTCCAGCATTTATTGTTTCTAGATTTTTTGATGATGGCCATTCTGACCGGTGTGAGATGATACCTCATTGTAGTTTTGATTTGCATTTCTCTAATGATTAAGGATGTTGAGCATTCTTTCATGTGTCTGTTGGCCATCTGTATATCTTCTTTGGAGAAATGTCTATTTAGGTCTTCTGCCCATTTTTGGATTGGGTTGTTTGTTTTTTTGTTATTGAGCTGCATGAGCTGCTTGTAAATCTTGGAGATTAATCCTTGGTCAGTTGCTTCATTTGCAAATATTTTCTCCCATTCTGATGGTTGTCTTTCAGTCTTGTTTATGGTTTCCTTTGCTGTGCAAAAGCTTTTAAGTTTCATTAGGTCCCATTTGTTTATTTGTGTTCTTATTTCCATTTCTCTAGGAGGTGGGTCAAAAAGATCTTGCTGTGATTTATGTCATAGAGTGTTCTGCCTATGTTTTCCTCTAAGAGTTTGATAGTGTCTGGCTTTACACTTAGGTCTTTAATCCATTTTGAGTTTATTTTTGTGTATGGTGTCAGGGAGTGTTCTAATTTCATACTTTTACATGTACCTGTCCAGTTTTCCCAGCACCACTTATTGAAGAGGCTGTCTTTTCTCCACTGTATATGCTTGCCTCCTTTATCAAAGATAAGGTGACCATATGTGCGTGGGTTTATCTCTGGGCTTTCTATCCTGTTCCATTGATCTATATTTCTGTTTTTGTGCCAGTACCAAACTGTCTTGATTACTGTAGCTTTGTAATATAGTCTGAAGTCAGGGAGCCTGATTCCTCCAGCTCCATTTTTCATTCTCAGGATTGCTTTGGTTATTCGGGGTCTTTTGTGTCTCCATACAAATTGTGAAATTTTTTGTTCTAGTTCTGTGAAAAATGCCAGTGGTAGTTTGATAGGGATTGCATTGAATCTGTAGATTGCTTTGGGTAGTAGAGTCATTTTCACAATGTTGATTCTTCCAATCCAAGAACATGGTATATCTCTCCATCTATTTGTATCATCTTTAATTTCTTTCATCAGTGTCCTATAATTTTCTGCATACAGGTCTTTTGTCTCCTTAGGTAGGTTTATTCCTAGGTATTTTATTCTTTTTGTTGCAATGGTAAACGGGAGTGTTTTCTTAATTTCACTTTCAGATTTTTCATCATTAGTATATAGGAATGCAAGAGATTTCTGTGCATTAATTTTGTATCCTGCTACTTTACCAAATTCATTGATTAGCTCTAGTAGTTTTCTGGTGGCAGTTTTAGGATTCTCTATGTATAGTATCATGTCATCTGCAAACAGTGACAGCTTTACTTCTTCTTTTCCGATTTGGATTCCTTTTATTTCTTTTTCTTCTCTGATTGCTGTGGCTAAAACTTCCAAAACTATGTTGAATAATAGTGGTGAGAGTGGGCAACCTTGTCTTGTTCCTGATCTTAGTGGAAATGGTTTCAGTTTTTCACCATTGAGGACAATGTTGGCTGTGGGTTTGTCATATATGGCCTTTATTATGTTGAGGAAAGTTCCCTCTATGCCTACTTTCTGCAGGGCTTTTATCATAAATGGGTGTTGAATTTTGTCAAAAGCTTTCTCTGCATCTATTGAGATGATCATATGGTTTTTCTCCTTCAATTTGTAAATATGATGTATCACGTTGATTGATTTGCGTATATTGAAGAATCCTTGCATTCCTGGAATAAACCCCACTTGATCATGGTGTATGATCCTTTTAATGTGCTGTTGGATTCTGTTTGCTAGTATTTTGTTGAGGATTTTTGCATCTATGTTCATCAGTGATATTGGCCTGTAGTTTTCTTTCTTTGTGACATCTTTGTCTGGTTTTGGTATCAGGGTGATCATGGCCTCGTAGAATGAGTTGGGGAATGTTCCTCCCTCTGCAATATTTTGGAAGAGTTTGAGAAGGATAGGTGTTAGCTCTTCTCTAAATGTTTGATAGAATTCGCCTGTGAAGCCATCTGGTCCTGGGCTTTTGTTTGTTGGAAGGTTTTTAATCACAGTTTCAATTTCAGTGCTTGTGATTGATCTGTTCATATTTTCTATTTCTTCCTGGTTCAGTCTCGGTAGGTTGTGCATTTCTAAGAATCTGTCCATTTCTTCCAGGTTGTCCATTTTATTGGCATAGAGTTGCTTGTAGTAATCTCTCATGATCGTTTGTATTTCTGCAGTGTCAGTGGTTACTTCTCCTTTTTCATTTCTATTTCTATTGATTTGAGTCTTCTCCCTTTTTCTCTTGATGAGTCTGGCTAATGGTTTATCAATTTTATTTATCTTCTCGAAGAACCAGCTTTTAGTTTCATGGATTTTTGCTATTGTTTCTTTCATTTCTTTTTCATTTATTTCTTTTTTTTTTTAGTTATTTATTTTATTTATTTATTTATGTGGGATCTTCCTGGACCAGGGCTCGAACCCGTGTCCCCTGCATTAGCAGGTGGATTCTTAACCACTGTGCCACCAGGGAAGCCCTTTTTCATTTATTTCTGATCTGATCTTTATGATTTCTTTCCTTCTGCTAGCTTTGGGGTTTTTTTGTTCTTCTTTCTCTAATTGCTTTAGGTGCAAGGTTAGGTTGTTTATTCGAGATGTTTCCTGTTTCTTGATGTAGGCTTGTATTGCTATAAACTTCCCTCTTAGAACTGCTTTTGCTGCATCCCATAGGTTTTGGGTCTTCGTGTCTCCATTGTCATTTGTTTCTAGGTATTTTTTGATTTCCCCTTTGATTTCTTCAGTGATCACTTCGTTATTAAGTAGTGTATTGTGTAGCCTCCATGTGTTTGTATTTTTTACAGATCTTTTCCTGTAATTGATATCTAGTCTCATAGCGTTGTGGTCGGAAAAGATACTTGATACGATTTCAATTTTCTTAAATTTACCAAGGCTTGATTTGTGACCCAAGATATGATCTATCCTGGAGAATGTTCCATGAGCACTTGAGAAAAATGTGTATTCTGTTGTTTTTGGGTGGAATGTCCTATAAATATCAATTAAGTCCATCTTGTTTAATGTATCATTTAAAGCTTGTGTTTCTTTATTTATTTTCATTTTGGATGATCTGTCCATTGGTGAAAGTGGGGTGTTAAAGTCCCCTACTATGATTGTGTTACTGTCGATTTCCCCTTTTATGGCTGTTAGTATTTGCCTGATGTATTGAGGTGCTCCTATGTTGGGTGCATAAATATTTACAATTGTTATACCTTCCTCTTGGATCGATCCCTTGATCATTATATAGTGTCCTTCCTTGTCTCTTGTAATAGTCTTTATTTTAAAGTCTATTTTGTCTGATATGAGAATTGCTACTCCAGCTTTCTTTTGATTTCCATTTGCATGGAATATCTTTTTCCATCCCCTCACTTTCAGTTTGTATGTGTCTCTAGGTCTGAAGTGGGTCTCTTGTAGACAGCATATATATGGGTCTTGTTTTTGTATCCATTCAGCCAGTCTGTGTCTTTTGGTGGGAGCATTTAATCCATTTACATTTAAGGTAGTTATCGATATGTATGTTCCTATTCCCATTTTCTTAAATGTATTGGGTTTGTTATTGTAGGTGTTTTCCTTCCCTTGTGTTTCTTGCCTAGAGAAGTTCCTTTAGCATTTGTTGTAAAGCTGGTTTGGTGGAGCTGAACTCTCTCAGCTTTTGCTTGTCTGTAAAGGTTTTAATTTCTCCATCAAATCTGAATGAGATCCTTGCTGGGTAGAGTAACCTTGGTTGTAGGTTTTTCTCCTTCATGACTTTAAGTATATCTGCCACTCCCTTCTGGCTTGCAGAGTTTCTGCTGAAAGATCAGCTGTTAACCTTATTACCCTCTGTCTTTTTATCTTGCCTTGTTTTTCTTCATAGCACCAATAGCTCCGTGGCTTATTTCTGTTTATTTGTTTATGTTTCTTACCCCCGTTGTGCATGTACACACACACACACACACACACACACACACACACACACACACACACACGGATAGCGACTCCATAAAGGCAGGGGCTTTGTTTTTATTTACTGTATCTCCAGTGCCTAGAATGATACCTAGCACATAGTAAGTGCTCAGTATATGTTGGATGAATGAATGACAGCTTTAGGGAGAGAGTTTTGCTCTTTTAGCCTCAGTATTTCACACCTTTTAGGGCATTAGCATAACATGAATTCAGAGAAAATCTTTATTTGCTTAAGTGACTAGCTTCTCTGTGTTCACTGCAAGTGGATCAGGAGTGGGATTATTGAATGGCCATTTCTCTTCATGCTGATCAGACTCTCATAGGTCAACCTTAATTCCTGATTACTCAATAATCATTTTTACAATCATTTGATACTCATATATGATCTCAAAGACTGTATGAGAACAGGCCTTTCACAGTTTTCAGATGCACTAGTTAACAGCAGCCCATTGTATTAACCTTTCTCTGCTTTTACCCTGTTTCTCTCCAGCATTTCTTATACTGAGGCAGTGGAGATATTAAAGCAGGCATCCCAGAACTTCACCTTCACTCCAGAGGTAGTATTTATATATATATATATATGTATGTATGTATGAAAATATGTTTCTCATATTTATCTGATTTCATTAAGAATCCTTTAAAATAACCTTATTTCTCTTACTAGCAGTGTGTAGTATTTGCATATCTGTACATTGGCTTTTTTTTTTGATGTTTGCCTAACCTCGTTGAAATATTTAGAATGAAAAATAATTTTGAAGTAGAATCATATCATTTGGAATAGCAGTGACAAAAGGGTTATAAAGAAGTTTCCCAAGTTTAGGAAGATGAAATTCCTTAGAAAGAATGGTAATCATAGAATATCAGTATAGAAATCAACTAGTTCAGTGTTTCCCGAAGTATATTATGAATGATGTTAACAGTTGACAGACAGAAGAGGTTATGTGATCAAGTAAGTTTAGGCAACACATTAAACAGGTTTCTTTTTCCGTTGAACTTTATAGAGGCTTCTGATTTGTGATCCACTTTGAAAAACACTGAGTTTTGTGTGTTTTTGTTTTTTCCCAGAACTCCTTTATTTTATGGGTAAGGATATAGGTCTGGAAAAGCCACATGATTTATCAGTAGACATGCACATAATGTTAGAAGCAAGTCTCCTCGTTCCTATGCCAGTGCTTCTTTCCTATAAGATATTGCCAGACAAGTGGGAATAGTAAGATAATGTTAAGAATGTAATACCTTTGTCTTCAAACTATTCCTTACACCAGCTCCATTCCCAGTTAAGGCAGATGCTCTCTTTAAGTTACGAGTGCCCTGTGCTTGTTATATTTATAATCAACTGACTTCTTTGTATAATTTTTTGTTTAATGTTTGTCTCCCATCCTGGAAGCTTCATGAACTCAGGGATTTTGTTTTTCTTACCAGTTTCCAGTACCTAGCATGGTATTGGGGTTTAATAGGCACATTAGTATTTGCTGAATAAATAGATGAACAGTGTTATTAAATATTCATCAAAGAGCATCTGATATATTAGTTGACTCTTTTATCAAAAAAAGAAAAAAAGTTACTGGGAGAAGCCATCTAGCCAGAGATAGACTCAATATTAGGAATATTATCTTTCGTCATTTAATTTCTTGAAACTTAGGGACAGTAACTGTAGAAGAAGCTCTTGGCAATATTAATAAAAATTATGATTCTGAATCAGCTTTTATACACCATGGAAAGTATACTGTGTTTTCCTACAGATGCTATTTATCTGCTAAATGCTGCTCCCTGAGATGGGGCACAGAAAGCATAGTGTTTACTAGTTTCAGCTTTCATCATTCCAGGCCTTTGGATGCTCTTGTTAACACATCTGTCTCTAGTTTATTTATCTGTGTAACCTCAGCAGACAGCTCCACACATCCCTGATCCTCAGGGAGAAGAAGCCCTTGGCACTGATACAGGTTATTTTTAGGTCCTGCATTGTATATTTCAGCTCTGTCTTCTCCTTTGGTAATTTCTTTTTTCTCATTACAGTGGGGTGCTGATCTACACACGGAACATGAAAAGTACCTGGTGAAGCACTGTGGTGACATACCAGTCTTTGTCATTAATTATCCATTAGCACTCAAGCCCTTCTACATGAGGGATAATGAAGACAGCCCTCAGCACACAGTAAGAAAAGACATTAAGTAAATTGGGGTTAGTCACCTCAGAGTCTGTGGTTTTTCCCTTGATTTAATTTCATTTATCCTTTGGTATATTTTCTTAAATTATATCATTCACTCTTTATATCTCTTAAAATGATAACATTTCTCAAAGGCCCCTCTAAAAATGTGTTCCCAAAGAAGATCCCAGTGTTCTATAAGCATACTCCCTCATTTCTATCGTAGGGTGTCCTTCTCAGTTAAGCAGATACAAATGGAGGTGTGTTTTGTTTTGTTTTTTTAAATTACTGAGAGTCCTAGAGCGCTGTATAGCAATGTGCCCAGTCTCCTATCAAATACTGATTAGGAGACTGCAGTGAGGGGGGAGATGTTGGGCAAGAGATAATAGTAGTGGCATGATCGGGCAAGGGAAGAGCTAGCTTGGAACATCAAGCAGCCTAGAGTACTTTGGCTATCAAATAGAAGTAGTGAGGGGAAGGTTATGGAGGGATTGAAGAGGTCTGGGCGGATTCTCCACTTGGTCAGTCCTCTTCCAACCATCTCTTCTCTCTCTACCTGTCTTGTCCCTGTCTGTCTGTCTGTCTGTCTGCTCTCTTTAGCCTTTCTTGTCCTCTGTTCTTTCTTTACCCCTCAACTACAGTTGATTTTTATTCTTCTTGTTTCCTTTTTCCTTTTTTGTCTCTTCTCTCCTTCACAAAATTGGCAGTAATATAAAATAAGAATATATTTGACTCTTTAAATATATATTGAATAGTTATATATTTAATATCATTAATTGTAAAAGTCTGAGACAAATATATTATGTTTATCTCAAAAAAGTTCACAAACCTAAACTTTGCCATCTTGTACTTTTCACTTGCCTCTAGATAAACACCAGTAGGAAAATGTAGATCAAGACCTACCAGTAAATTAAATGACCTCGTCTTAGTATATAAGGTTATCTCTTTGAATGTATTTCCTGTCTTCTCTCAGATTACAGTGTTACCAAAACAGTATTAGGGGACTTCCCTGGTGGTCCAGTGGTTTAGACTCCACGCTTCCACTGCAGGGAGCACAGGTTCAACCCCAGGTCAGGAAACTAAGATCCCACATGGCACACAGCACGACCGAAAAACAACAACAGCAACAACAACAACAATATTAGCCGCCAGTTAGTATGAGGTAAACACTCTCATCTCATCTCTAAGTCGCAAAACAGCCTTAACAAGAAACTCATTGTTTCTCCCATTTTACATGTAGAAAACTGGGGTGCAAAGAGACCAATTAATTTCCCAAGGCTACATGGCTGGTAAGTGACAGAGTTCATATTAGAACCTGATTCCCTCTGGCTCTGAAGTCTGTGTTCTCTTCCACTCTATCACTCTGCCTCAAAATCACAGATATAAAATTACATTTTAGCCACCGATTCTATGCATCCCCACCTTTCACACCAGCATTATCCAAAACCAATGAGCAACACAATTGATTTATGATTCTTACTTCCTCTTTTCCCTACCAACCCTCTGGTATAATCGATTGTGAGAAATGAATAGGCCCACAGGTTAGCAGCAAAAAAATGAGAGTGACTAGGGCGTAGATTATCCAATCTTAGATAATTCAGCATTGAGCCTACATCACAAAATAGAGGCCTGTGTCTGTATCTCTTGGCTTTTTTATCACTCCACCCTATCCCACTTCACCTCCCTTCCCCAGCGCACACACACTATGTATTCCTCTCATAACTTCCCAAAGTAGAACACCTTTCAGTCATTCAGTTTTGCACTTCTTAAAAATACTCTGCTTAAAGCAGTTCTAAGAGGGAAGTTTATAGCAATACAATCCTACCTTACGAAACAGGAAACATCTCAAATAAACAACCTAACCTTGCACCTAAAGCAATTAGAGAAAGAAGAACAAAAAAACCCCAAAGTTAGCAGAAGGAAAGAAATCATAAAGATCAGATCAGAAATAAATGAAAAAGAAATGAAGGAAACGATAGCAAAGATCAATAAAACTAAAAGCTGGTTCTTTGAGAAGATAAACAAAATTGATAACCCATTAGCCAGACTCATCAAAAAAGAAAAAGGGAGAAGACTCAAATCAATAGAATTAGAAATGAAAAAGGAGAAGTAACCACTGACACTGCAGAAATACAAACGATCATGAGAGATTACTACAGGCAACTATATGCCAATAAAATGGACAACCTGGAAGAAATGGACAGATTCTTAGAAATGCACAACCTGCTGAGACTGAACCAGGAAGAAATAGAAAATATGAAACAGACCAATCACAAGCACTGAAATTGAAACTGTGATTAAAAACCTTCCAACAAACAAAAGCCCAGGACCAGATGGCTTCACAGGCGAATTCCATCAAACATTTAGAGATGAGCTAACACCTATCCTTCTCAAACTCTTCCAAAATATTGCAGAGGGAGGAACACTCCCAAACTCATTCTACGAGGCCACCATCACCCTGATACCAAAACCAGACAAAGATGTCACAAAGAAAGAAAACTACAGGCCAATATCACTGATGAACATAAATGCAAAAATCCTCAACAAAATACTAGCAAACAGAATCCAACAGCACATTAAAAGAATCATACACCATGATCAAGTGGGGTTTATCCCAGGAATGCAAGGATTCTTCAACATACGCAAATCAATCAATGTGATACACCATATTAACAAATTGAAGGAGAAAAACCATATGATCATCTCAATAGATGCAGAGAAAGCTTTCGACAAAATTCAACACCCATTTATGATAAAAGCCCTGCAGAAAGTAGGCATAGAGGGAACTTTCCTCAACATAATAAAGGCCACATATGACAAACCCACAGCCAACATTGTCCTCAATGGTGAAAAACTGAAACCATTTCCACTAAGATCAGGAACAAGACAAGGTTGCCCACTCTCACCACTATTATTCAACATAGTTTTGGAAGTGTTAGCCACAGCAATCAGAGAAGAAAAAGAAATAAAAGGAATCCAAATCGGAAAAGAAGAATTAAAGCTGTCACTGTTTGCAGATGACATGATACTATACATAGAGAATCCTAAAGATGCTACCAGAAAACTCCTAGAGCTAATCAATGAATTTGGTAAAGTAGCAGGATACAAAATTAATGCACAGAAATCTCTTGCATTTCTATACACTAATGACGAAAAATCTGAAAGTGAAATTAAGAAAACACTCCCGTTTACCATTGCCACAAAAAGAATAAAATATCTAGGAATAAACCTACCTAAGGAGACAAAAGACCTGTATGCAGAAAATTATAAGACACTGATGAAAGAAATTAAAGATGATACAAATAGATGGAGAGATATACCATGTTCCTGGATTGGAAGAATCAACATTGTGAAAATGACTCTACTACCCAAAGCAATCTACAGATTCAATGCAATCCCTATCAAACTGCCGATGGCATTTTTCACAGAACTAGAATAAAAAATTTCACAATTTGTATGGAAACAGAAAAGACCCCAAATAGTCTTGAGGACCTTTTTTTCACTTATCAGCGTATCCTAGTGCCTAGCATAATGCCGGGGACATAGCAGGCACCTGATATCTATTTGGTGATGTGTAGGTGAGTGGATGAATTGAGCCCAACACAGTTTTAGACACATAGTGGAGAAGTAGTGAGAAAGTGACGTGATATACTAAGGAAGTTCCTGGGAAGCTAAAGAGCAGCTTTTACTCAAATTTTTTTGAGTGATGGCAACATGGCATATAGGAAAGTCCAGGGGCTTTAGAATCAGGCACTCTTGGTTTCAGGTCTCAGGTCTTTGTGTTATAAACTATGTGATCTTAGATAAACCACCTAATTTCTTTGAGTCTTATTTTCCCATCTGTAAAAATGAGATGATAATATTTTCCAGGATTATGGGGATTGAATTAACCCATAGTTAATAATATATGAAAAGTACACAGCCGAGTGTTTGGGGTGGTAGTAGTCAATAAGTGTGAAGTCCCCTTTCCTTCTAAATTTTATAAATCTTTATTGTGTTAAAGCCCAGTAACATTAAAATGTGTGTGTGTTGGGGTGGGGGATGCCACATCATAACGTGCCATTATGTAAGATTCCTTAAAAGGCAGTTCTCTCGTAGACCGCAGTCACAGATGGTACCTTCAGAAGTACCGGGAGGCCTTCATTATGACAAGTCTCTCTATTTTTTTTTAATTAATTTATTTTATTTATTTATTTATTTTTGGCTGCGTTGGGCCTTCGTTGCTGCGCGCGGGCTTCCTCTAGTTGCGGCGAGCGGGGGCTACTCTTCGTTGTGGTGCATGGGCTTCTCATTGCGGTGGCTTCCCTTGTTGTGGAGCACAGGCTCTAGGCGCGCAGGCTTCAGTCGTTACGGCACACGGGCTCAGTAGTTGTGGCTCATGGGCTCTAGAGCGCAGGCTCAGTAGTTGTGGCGCATGGGCTTAGTTGCTCCACGGCATGTGGGATCTTCCTGGACCAGGGCTCGAACCCGTGTCCCCTGCATTGGCAGACGGATTCTTAACCACTGCACCACCAGGAAAGTCCCAAGTCTCTCTAATAATGTGGTCTCACAGCCTGAAACCTGAAGGCATTATAATAAACTTTAGTGTACTTTTGTAATTTATGCGGTGCTATAGCTTATAGCTTCTGAGAGCTAAATTATTAAAAATATAACTTACTTAAACTATATACAACATTGATTCATTAGCAACCTAGATTTCTTTTCAACCCGCCTATATTAATATAAAGTGTCTGCTTCCATTCCTACTTTATTTTTTCCAGTGGTGAATGAACAGGCTTTGGGTCAGCTAACTAAATTCTGTGTTTCTTTTAGTAGGGGTGCAATAACAGGTTATGAGTAGGGTTGCAGAGTTTCTGCAAAGGGTGCAATTCAATCTAAAAAAATTAAAACAGGTGTGTTTCAGAGTTGCCTTCTTTAGGAAATCAAGAGAGAAGTATAGGGGAATGTGTAACCTATGCTTGTAACATTTGGCCAGAGGTAATGAATAGCAATATGGTATATTTTTACAGCTATAGTTTCTTTTTCTTTCTTTCTTTCCCTCACCCCCTCCAAAAAATAATAATATTAATAATGGTATGCAATATGTAATAGTGAAAAGTACACTGGACTAATAAGTTACTCGTGCCAGGTTTGAAAGCCACCTCTCTTACTAGTTATTTTTATGGCCTTAGGCAAGTTTCTCCAATCTCTGAGCCTCAATTTCTCCTTCCATAAAATCAGAGAATTGGATTAAATGACCTACAGTGTACTAACCAGCTCTAAAATTCTCTGATCTCAGGTAGCCTAAGTCTTTGCTCATTTGGATATATAAGAATAACTTGTAAATTACCAAACATATTTGATCATTTGAAGGGGACAGATCATGGGCCTAAATAAAATGAATCTAAGCAAACATGCAAAATGCCATATGCCCCTGAATTTGGGTCCTGCATAAGTCCTCCAAAGGCAGGTGGCAAATATTCAGTTAGGGTATTGGCTTCACAGAGAAGCCATGTGTGATTAGGAAAAGTGACTGCCCAACAGTCCCTGATAGGATGCCAAGATCACCGGGTAATGTTCTAATTTTTAAAATTTTATCAGTATTACTTAGTAAATCATAAAAATTAAAACATTAGTGGGCACTCAGTAAAGTACATATTGCGAAGTCAATTTGGAAGGAAGAGTACTCAACCAAGGGGTATCTAATGAATTTCCCTGAGCTTGGGGCTAATTAACCGACCTGCATCAAAATAACTTGAGCCTCAAACCAACAGAAATAGTGATGAAGGGAGTTTCCAATTTTGCCCATATCTAGGACTAATGACTATCCTGGGAATTTATGTTGAAGTAGAAAGTATGCATTTCAGTCCATCTAAAATGCTCCCAGACTAGCCATTTTACTATCCAAAGGCCATTTTCATTCCTTGCTACATGTAGCCCATCTGCATCTTCACACTGTCACATCTGGAAGGCTCTCTTTCCTAGCTGCACCTCATTGTTTTTAGGGGCCAGATACTATCTGTATCAACAGTTAGAGCAAAAGCTCATAGAGGCTTAAACCACAAATTTATTTCCTGTGATTTGTGGAACAGTCTTCTTTCTTTGATAATGGTACATAATATTGCTCCATTGGTGGTAGCACCTGTGAGAAACTGAATAGGAAGGTATTCGGTTTCTGGTTTTCATCAATATTTAAAAATAGGTAGGAAGAGAGGTAGCAGAAGATGGGACATTAAACTTTTTTCCCCTCTCTTTGAAGTTAGCATAGAAGAGGTTATATATTAAAGGCCTTGTTCCTATCTAGCCTGTTCATTTTTTAATCCAAGGGCTGAGTTTTCTTTTCAGTACACTGATTGGAATCAAAGAGTAGGAGTCAAAAGGGAGTGTCATAAATAGAGACCAGGGCTGTTCAGCTTAAATACCAACACACACTATTTCTAGGCAGCATGCTGCTGTAGCTGTGTGACTTAAGCAAAATCAAAACTCATACACAGTGGAGGAGGGTGTGCCAGGCAGCAAGAAACTCCCCCTGTACTTGGGTACTTGGGCCTAGAAGATGTGCCCAAAGTGGAATAAGTCTGAAGACTAAAGAAGTTAGCAAAGGGTGTAGTAAAAATATTTGTAGCCTTAAAAATATATATATATATATATATATATATATATTTGTAGCCTTCATTGAGAACTGTGTAGGAGAGTGAGAGGACAGCAGAACCGAAGTCCTTCTATTTATTTCAAGTCTCCCAAAGATGCACAGGAACACAGTGGAAATTTTAGGTGAAATTTGGTCAGCTTTGAATTAAGAGGACATTTCCCTGTGCAGCCTGTGGGTTCTCACTTCCACATCAAGGGCGGGTTTGCTCAGCCCCTGGCTCTTTAAGCTAGCTTTAGACTCCTGTAAACCACAGACCTGCCAGCCCATCCTAGCAAACTAATCACCTGCTAATGATCTGGGCACCTTTGCTTGTTTTCAACCTTTTGCACTCTAACTGCCTTACCACCCGTCACTTGGCAAACACACAACCAAGTTTTTCTCATTACTTCTTAAGAAATTTGTGTGAGTCGCTCCACATTTTGTACTTTGTTCACCCCTATGTCATGATTTGTATTATATCTGTATGTGCCTTTTACCTCCCCTAGAGCCCTGGAGAAACAGGCAGTTTCTGTAGTAATTAGCCCAGTAGTTACCAGGTGGAGTCACAGATAGAAGAATCCTATCTGGAATCTCAGCCTTAACTAAGAAGTGTGGAAATTGAGGGGATTGTTATAGTGATCTTTAGGGAATGCAGTATTGTTTTATATCATATCAGAAGAAAGTGCCGCTCTGTGTCTACTGATGTAAATGTCATTATTTATATTTGAGGAATACTTTACTATACTATAGGTTCCCAGAAAATGTGCAGAATCTCTAAGTGGATTGGAAGATCTCATTATAAAAGGAAAGCAGGACGTAAACAGATCTGATATTGTTGAAGGGAAACCTAAAGTAACAGAAAAGAGAAGAAGGTTTTATGTAGGAAGAGAGGAGAAGAAGGCCTTTGTGGGCCTTTCTTCACCAAGAGATAAATCTGTCCTTGATAAAAAAGAAATAGTACCCTGTAGTCATGGAACATTGATGAGGCATTAAGAGGAATGCCTTACTTAAAAGGTACACAGCTCCTAGGAGGGGAAGCAACTTTACTCTCCATGTCAAGAAGACATACAGGAAATTCTCCTGCCTGAGAGTGTGAATTTTCAGACCATCCAGACAAAGAAAGGACATAGATGAGGATGTCTTCCTTCTGCATGTCACAAAATTAGTAGTGATATGGGACTTGATCTTCTAAATTTTTTATTCAACTAAAATAGACTATTTGGTAAGTTCTTTCCTACTGATAAGTTCCTTTCCCAGAGTACAGAGGAAGGAAATAGGGGAACTGTTATTCTGACCTGAATTCTAATTAACAATGAGAAATTGGTTGGGAAAGTGGAAGTGGAAGAGCCCAAGTAGGTGGGGGGAAAAGCTACCTGGTAAATTGTTTTATTATACATAAATGATTGCCGCTCCGCCCTCGGGAGGCGGGGGCAGGGGTATTTACTTCCCTGCCCCACTGACATGAGCTTCGTGACTTGCATGTGGCTTACATTGGCCAAAGAATTGGGAGCAAACATGACCTACATACATTACTTCTGGACAAATGCTTTTACTACATTCTCATCATGCTCTTTTTTCCCATCGGCCACAAGATCAGCAATACCTCAGAAAGAGGCTTTTTTATCCTTTCAAGCCAGGATGGACATGCAGCATAGGTTTTACAAAGCCAGTTCATTGATGTAAAGCAGTGATTCTCAATCAGGGGTTATTTTGTTCCCCTTACCCCCACCCAGGAGACATTCAGCAACGTCTGGAGACTTTTTTGGTTGTCATAACTAGGGGAGTATAACTGTTGGGAGATAGAGGGAAATCAAATATTAATACAAAGGAGGTTTGTAATCAAAGATAAATATGAGTCTTACACTCCTCTAAAAATAGCATTAAGAAAACCTAAGGTCCAAAGTTGACATAATTTAGACCTGCAAAAAATGCTAAGATCCCAAAAGGGTTTTTGCTTGTTTTAGCTGTGTTAGCAGCAGGACCAAGCAAGAAATGGATCTCTTGTTTGATGCATCAAGGCTTGCCTCAATTCCTCATCACTGACCACCAGCCTCTGCTGGACTACCTACTTCTTATTCTTCCATAATAGCTGATTCCTCAGCATTTTGTTTTCTTTTGAGGCAGTGGACTTTTTTAGTTCTGGCTCTTAAAGCTTTGCATGTACTTGCAGTACCGGAATCAATCTCTGTACACCTTTGTACCTTGGAGTTGCCCTTACTTCAAAAACTTTGAAATGATAGATTTTGAATATACCTGTCCTTTCTGACAGAGCTACACAAGGATGGAATGCTGTATTTCAGGGGTATTGGTTCCCTTAAATATTTTTATTAAATATTTGTTAAGCTTATTAATATTAATATAGTACATTAAATATTAGTAAACAATTAGTGTAATTATATTAAATATTTGCTTAAATATTTTCAAGCAAAGGCCTGAGAGCCACTTGGTTGTCTGTTCTCTTCCAACCCTGATTGCCTGTAACTCTAAATTTAAAACTCTGGATTGATGTTAAGAACAAATTTTTCATCATGTGTCTCTTAGCTCCTAGCATATTTTAGCCATGTCTAAAAGCAGGATACTAGTAAATAATGATACCTGTCCTTCTATGGCCATAAAAACTCCCTTGATCTTCTGCTTTCTCTGAGAAAAGAAGGGGTAACTGCAGGGTCCTGATTGGAGTCCAACTCTGTTAATTGTATAGCCTATGAGAATTTGCTCTTCACATTAGTAAAGCTCTGTTGTTTACCTAGCCAAAGCTGTGTGTTTCATTACCTACTATCCTGTCGGAGTCACCAAATCCACATTCTAAAATACTTGCCTGTTCATTTTAGGTCTTCCAAGTTCATAGAAGAATTACTAAAATGTAGTCAACCAGCAGTGGTAGTGTGAAAAAGGCATGTTTGTACACTTACTCCTCACAAGCTTATTGAGTGGTAGGAGATTCTGTAAAAGTAGAAACCATTAGTAAATTTCCATTTGCTCTCACTTTGATTCAGCTGATTGATGAAAATCATGTCTCGTGTTTTCTCTTTAATGATAGTACTGAGGATTATATAGCATTTGGCACACATTCTTAAATTATTACATTCTTTATTAATCTTAATTAATTATAAACTATATATCAGTCAAAAATTCTGAAATCAGAAAACAGGAGAATGGCTTAATAGTAAAGTAAGGAAGAGTTTATAATATAATGCGACATTTAAAGCTTAAGTGTTTTATGTGTTATTAAATGTGTTTTATGGGTTCCTAATTTTTCATTTGTAAAATAAATCTGAGTTTTGTGCCTTCAGATTCTTGGCCCTAAAAATGTTTGCCTGGTCCCCCTTTGTTCCCCCCACCCCAAAAAAAGAATTGCTAAGTCACAAAATAATATAGACAGCAAATAAACATTCTCAAAAAAGTAAATATTACAAGTGAAGAAGTACAAATTAAAACATCAAGCTACCATTTTCCCCTATTAAAAAATTTTTGTTGTTTTATTACGAAAGTGTAACACACCTTTATTGCAGAAAATAAGAAAATACAAATAACATCCTGTGCGTTGATCTTTTTTTTTTTTTTTTTTTGCATCTCTGATTATTTTGTTAGAACTAGTTCCTAGAACTCCTATTGCTGAGTCGAAGTATATTGCATTTTTAAGGCTTTGATTATCTTTTGCCAAGTTGCTCACCAGAAAGGTTGTATCAGATGTACGAGAGTATTGGTGTATGCATTCTCTAATCCATATTGTTTATGTTGTTTATCTTCACCATTTTGATAACTCCAAAGTGGTATCTCTTTGTTTTAATTTGATTAATGATCAGAACATATTTTACATGTCCTAACATACTTCAAATTAAAGAAAAACTTCAATGCCACATTATTTATAAAAGACACACACACTCTCACACACACACACCCCTAAATGTTCAACAAAAGGAAAGCAGTTAAATAAACTCTGGTACTTCTAAACAATAAACTGTGAAGCTGTTAAAACATTAAGTATGCAAAGTATTTTTACTGACATAGGAAAACTATTTATTGTATAATATTAGCTAAGACAATTAGAATGGTAAATTTTATATGTAATTTGATCTCTGCTATACTCGTTAAGCATATAAGAAGAAAAACCTGAAAGAAAATATGCCAACATGTAATTGCTTCTGCATGCTAATAGGTGTTTTTTAATATTTTCATAATTTTTAATACTTCCCACATTTTTATAATTAACATTTGTATCACATTTGTGCAGAAAACACATTTTTGTGAAGTATACTGCATAAATGGTGCCAGAGGGGAAACTGTCCACCTGCATTTTGTATTCTAAAGATAATATTAAACATTTGGTATTAAAACAGGGAACATGAACAGGTAACATAAATAAGATTCTGGTGAGCAGTTAAATAGCCAGTTGTCAAAATGTTAAACGTTCCACTTGCTTCAGAAGCTGACAGTTGTTGGAATGCTCTGAAAACGGAATGTTGTTTATGAGTTTTTTCCTTTTTAGGTTGCTGCTGTTGATCTTCTGGTTCCTGGAGTTGGAGAACTCTTTGGGGGAAGCCTCAGAGAAGAACGGTACCATTTCTTAGAGCAGCAATTGGCCAGGTATTGGTGAGACCTAGAAGAAACAGAATTCAGAAATTGGGGATGGGGCACTCAAAGGCAGTCATGGCAAACTAACAGAGAATAGCGCATGGGCCGTAGCTCCTGACAGACCTGGATCTCAGATTGTGTGTGACCTTGAGCAAGTTGTTACTTAACCTCTCTGAGCTTCTCTTTCTGAAAGACTAGAACTATTATATGAAACACAATGATTTTTTGCCACTATTTGTATGTATCTCTCCCTATGGAAATAGCTTTTTTAAAAGTTAATGATAGAGGGGTTTCCCTGCTGGTGCAGTGGTTAAGAATCCGCCTGCCAATACAGGGGACACAGGTTCGAGCCCTGGTCCGGGAAGATCCCACATGCCACAGAGCAGCTAAGCCCATGTGACACAACTACTGAGCCTGTGCTCTACAGCCTGTGTGCCACAATTACTGAAGCCCACGCACCTAGAGCCCATGCTGCTCAACGAGAGAAGCCACCACAAAGAGAAGCCTGCGCACCACAACAAGAAGTAACCCTTGCTCGCCGCAACTGGGGAAAGCCCACGTGCAGCAACGAAGACCCAACACTGCCAAATAAATTAATTAATTAAATAAATTTTTAAAAAAATTAATGATAGAAAAGGAAAATTTTCCCCCTTAAAGTTTGTTCTTCACTTTTCTCTCTCTGTGTGTGTGTGTGTGTGTGTGTGTGTGTGTGTGTGTGTGTGTGTCTAACTCTAAATTATGATTGGCAGACTCCTACAGGGCATAAGGACAGGCTCTGAACCAGGGAAAGGATAAAGATGCAGGGAGAAAGAAACTAAAAATATCCACTAAGCTAGCATTTAGAATAAGCAGTTTTCCCTTCCTCAGGTTTTCTACTATGTAAGCATTTTGATTTAGGTATTTGAATAACTGTATTTTAACTCACTGTTTGAGACCTGGGAAATGTATCCATAAACACCAGAAAATGTTTTGGAGATGAGGAGGAGGGAATCATGTTTCTAATCGAACTACCACTCTTGTATGTGCATGGTCTGCCAACAAACCACAATGACTTCCTAAACTAACCAAGGTTATAAACCTCTGTTTTCCATGGTTTCCACTTTTACTGTGCCAGACTGTTTTAAAAAATGACTTTCCCATGTTGAAGGCTTAATCTTTCTCTCCAGATAATACTGAGTTTCATAGTAACCTGGAAAAGTCATGATTGTTTGACATGTTTGTTAAATTAGCCATTTGTAAGGCCTTCTTTTCCTAATGGAGAAATGCTTAAAAAGTTGATTTTCCGAGATCCGAACCTATGAATCTGTTGACTAAAATGTGGTTTTGTAATCCCAATTATTTGAACTGCTCTATTTGGTTAGGGTCCAGAAGAAAGGGGATAAATATGTTCTGGGAGGACTCTTTTATCACATAGACTATTAACTCCTTAGTATTACTATAGTGTTAAGAAGTCCTGGAAAAATCGTGGAATTGAAGTGATGGTAAAACTCCTTAGGTGGAAAGAATTTGAAGATTTTCTGTTTTTTTTTTAAAGCACAATAAAAATCACACATGGCAAGGAACTTCATCTGTTGAAAGATTAATTGGTCTGTTTTCTTTGCTTGCTTCCTTCCTTCAGGAAACCTTTCCTCATAACATTAAATGTTTACCTAATATCTGATAATATCCAAATTTGTCTTTCCTAATGAAGTGGATATATGTGTTTACCTATCTCAGAGATCTGTCTGTGACTTCTGTTCATGTTTTTCATATTTTTGTGTATTTGAATTTTTCATAATCTTGATCACTTCGAGGTACACAGTGGTCCCAAACACTTTTAAGGGCTGAAATTAAATTTCATGAGTACTAAGAGCTTTAAGTTTTATTAACATTTCTCAAATTGGCAAAAACCAATTTGCAGCCATATTATGAAGGCAGCCTCAGAATCTATATTATTGTTTTAATATTGTGGAAAGAAAATTGTGTCTGTGCATCACTTGTCTGTGTGTGCCTTTCAGCAACCCTATATAGTAGTAATAGTACTTTTCTTATGTCACAGGATGATAAATATATCTCAAATGAAGCCCTTCTTTTGGGCTCTGGACCATACTTTCCTTCTATAGCATTTATTATTTGATAATACCTTGGACTATTGGTTTTCTTACCATTGGTTATCTTACCTTTCTTACCACCTAATAAAGGCTCAGCTTCTTAACTGTGTTGCATGTTATTTAAGAGCACAGGTTTTGGTGTGTACTTCTTTATAAGAGCACTATGCGCACAACCCAGGATAAATGTTCGGTGGTTAGTATATTTATCTTACTGCCATTCTCTGAAATAATTTTGTTGTTTTCCTTTTACAGGTCAGGACTGACAGAAGCCTACCAATGGTGAGAATGTGGCCCCTGATGACTCTTATTCTAGCTGTGGGTCTGAGTGTTAAATAGTTTTCACTTGTATTTCCAGGGTGCTATAGAAGAGTGTTAAAACAATGAACAGGTTCTCAGATTATTTACTCCCTTTGAGTCTTTGAAAAGTAGTAATAATAATGTCTGGCATTTATTTATTACCTATTGTGTGCCAGATAACTGTGTTAAAATTTTTGATGTATATCGTCTCGTGTAATCATCACAACACCCTGCTAGTAAGGTACTATTCTTATTCTCTTTTTATTATCCCTCCAGGCCTGAGGCCTAGAGATGTTAAGTAACTTAAGCAGGAGCACACAGTTAGAAGCATAGAGCTGGGACTTTGTTCCTAACCATTATGCTTCATTTTCTCTGTGTGTGAAATTAGGAGCTTGAGCTAAGTGGTCCCTGAGGTCTCCACCAACCGTAGAGATCTAAGCTGCTTAGGGAAGATCATCTGTCTGCATTCCTAAGTTGTTCTGGTGTTCTTTCTGCAGACCCTTTCTTCAAGCACTTTTCAGTATATACAAATTATTTATTTATTTATATTTGTGTAATAAGACTCTTTCAGGATCTTAGTATAATAATATCAACAATATTATTAATTCTTTTGCTGTCCTCAGGAGAAGGAAAGGTTAAATTACACACTTGCCTTTTCGTAATGAAGGAGCTAGATTTCAGAGATACAAAAAAGCCTAAAATTGGGTTCAAGTAATGGCCCTAGATTGCTTCATTATTTATCAGTAATGAACTTTGGCATATTTAATCTCTCTTGAGTCTTGGTTTTCTTGGCCATAAAATGGAATGATAATATCTACTTCACAGGGTTATTGTTAGGATGAAAGGAAACAGTACAGGTTAAGTATCTACACAGAGGAGAAGCTTAGTTTAGTTTCCGTCCCCCTTTCCTTCTTTTGTTCTGAGTCTTGCTACTAGGTAGATGAGCCTGATTGTCAAGCTTATGCATTTTACCTCAGTTTCTTTCTGTCTACAAGGTAATATTCATAGTGTATAAAAACTAGTTATATATAAATCTTAATTATTGGTTTAGACCTTTTCTGGTCTTTATTAATCATTTCAATACTACTCTTTCCCAACTAAAGTTTTCAAACTCCTAACATCTCCAAATATAAATATTTATTATTTTGTTAATAAAGAGACAGCAGGCTCAAAATGGAGTCACTTGTGCTAAGCTCACATCACCAAACTGAGACTTAATACCTAACTTAATTATAGTTTTGACATCTCCCAGGAGTGGAATCTTGAACCAGGGAATCTAAAATTACCTGGTCAACACTGGTGAGGTAATCTGCCTGATAGACCCCTGCCATCTCCTAAAGGAAGGCGACCTTGCCTGAAACCACCCACTCTTTGCTAGTAATTTCCTTGTCCTACCCCCTTCTGCCTATAATCATTCTGTAGAGCTCTTCGGAGCTCTTTTCTATTGCTAGATGGGATACTGCCTGATTCATGAATCACTGAATAAAGCCAATTAAGATCTTAAAAATTTACTCACTTGAATTTTATTTTTTTAACAGTTGGAATCTGCTTCCTTTTATATGATAATCATAGCATTTTAAGGTAGAAAGGACCTTAAAAATCTCCAAGTCTGTGATCTCTGCTAGTGTTCTGCCACACTGTGAATAGCCACCCCAGGTGTCTAAGAATTTTCTCACTTCCTGTTTCTACATGCCACATGCAAATAATCTGTAACTAGTTGCACAATTTTTGTACCATCTCTTCTATAATGTGGCTACCCTAGAATCAATATAACAACAATCAAACAAAGATTCTTTTGAAAACTTGTTTTTAGAGGTAGATTTTTCCCTCTGTCAAAGCAAAGGCAAGAAAAATGCCAAAGATGTAATCCCTCTTCTGAATTCAGTTTCCAGGCATTTATACCAGTGTTTTGACATCGATGTATGAGAAATGTAAAGCCAGCTAAAGCTAGATACTGGACTTCTAGCAGCCGGCTCAGATCCTGCAGGTGTTTGTGGCAGGTGGTTTGACATGCCCTTCATCTCATTTTCTCACTAAATCAAAGTGTATTCTGCCCCCATGCCTTATGAACTTAAAGTTAATTCAGCTACCAAACATTTCAATTACTCAAGACTGTGTTCCTTCCATTATTCCTGATAGTTCTTAAATACTAACTCCTGTCTTACTGATCTCTCACTTGGTTGTAACTCACCTAGTTGCAATTTGTGTTTTATTTTAGAAAGAGAAGTACTTAATCTTAATTGCCTAAAATACCAATACATGTAGTCATTGTTATTAATAGTGGGGAAAAAGGTTATAGTCTTTATCCTTGAGGAGCCATATGACTACCAGCTGTGGTGCTTAAGTTTTATGCTGTATTTTTGTATATTTTACAAATCATTCAAGAAACTATAAACTTATTTTAATCAGTATTGTGTAATTCAAGGATTCCCACCATTAAATGACAATAAAAATAGTTACAGAGTCTTCCTCCTTCTCTTCCTTTCCTAAAATAACTTTATCCCAGGCTGGTGTATTGGAATCTGAGTTTGAATCATGAGCATACCATTTTCTAGCATGTAGTCTTATGTGGGAATAGAATGTGCATGGATGGGCTTCAGTGGCTGTGTAGCCTTTCAGAAAAATGACTCTGGACATCTTCTACTAGGCTTAAAGCAGAGAAGTCAAAGTTTTTCCTCACTCCAGTGCTCAAGAGTATATTTTTATGCCTTCAAACAATAAATCATCATATAGTAAGCATCTATTCCCAGACAGTCACTGGAGATAAAGGTTGGCTAAGATGCAGTTCCTGACCTTGATGTAGCTTACAGTCTAGTCTAGTAGGGGGTCTCTTTTTGTAATACATCAGGCAGAACTCTTCACCCTTCTCTGTATATTGAACAATATGATTTTGGTAAGGAAAAAAAAAGAACATTATCGTAGATATACCAAGACATAGAAGAGGAATATATTTAAAGAAAAATAAGTTATGAGAAATTTTCCTGTAGCCTCTTGAGACAAGTTTTCTGTATATAAGCACCTAACAAACTTAAAAGAATAAGGATCAAGTGACCAAAGCCCATGAATGCATGACAGGATGTGCTGCTGTTTGGGTAATCTTGGACAGATCACTTTAACTTCTCTGTGAAAAGACTGGTCTACCACAGTGATGTGACGATAACAAATGATTGCAAAAAACTTTTGAAAGATAAAATTCTGTCATAACCTCTGATCTTAAATGAAGCACTTATAGGTAATGATTCTCTGTTTTTCAAAATTAGGTATCTGGACCTCCGTCGATTTGGATCTGTGCCACATGGAGGTTTTGGGATGGGATTTGAACGCTATCTGCAGTGCATCTTGGGAATTGACAATATCAAAGATGTTATCCCTTTTCCAAGATTTACTCATTCGTGTCTTTTGTAGCTGAAGACTGGTTAAGGAAGACCACCCTGTGCCAGAGGTACTGCACGTGAATATACATACAGGAGAATGCATGTTTGAACTGTAGAAATGCAGAAGTTTTCATTATGTAATTGTCATGCCAGAAGATACATGAAAGATACATGTGATCATGATTTTCATTGAAAGTTGAAGGCATTTCATGGAAAGATGAACTCCATCAAGAAGAGGTACTTATAGCAGATAGAATCTCAAAGCTATTGTGTCAATTAAGAAAAAAATGAAATTGAACTAGATGGTCTCAAAGGTCCTTTCAAACTCTAGGACAGGATGAAATTGTGTATTTTACTTTTTCAAGATTTTTTTTTTTGATGTGGACCATTTTTTTAAAGTCTTTATTGAATTTGTTACAATATTGCTTCTGTTTTATGCTTTGGCCCTTTGACCGCAAGCCATGTGGGATCCCAGCTCCCCGACCAGGGATCGAACCCGCACCCCACGCACTGGAAGGCAAAGTCTCAACCACTGGACCACCAGGGAAGTCCCGAAATTGTGTATTTTACTTTGTCTTTAATCAGTAGACCACTGCCCTCTGTGACCTTTGAGAAGCAACTACTAGCTAAAAATAAAATGTTGTTGGATCTTTTCTCCCTTGCCATTTAACCTATGATAAGTTCCCATCTTATTCTCATTGCTTTACTAAACATTACAGAGGAAAATATTCCTTTTTCGGGTCTTGAATTAAGAAAATTGCTATTGTGAATTGAAATCTTTTTTCATCAGACTACATGAAAAATCACATTTAATAACTGTTGATCCTTAATTATAAAAGCTAACAAGATGTATTACTTAAACTAATCACTGTTGTGTTACAGTTAGTTCATGTTAGATATTTATAATGTCTCTGATAATCAATAAAATAGATTTTTGATACCTATGAAAGAAAAAAACAGGTTTTTAAATTCCATTTGGCCTTTTCCCAGTGAAATTTGGAAGAAAGATATTCTCCATCCAAGATGAGGATATATAGCTAAACCTAAAGGGAGGATAATTCTGGAGTCAAAAAGTAACGGGGCATGTTAGAGTGACAAGATCACTGATTTGGGACTTCGCGACCTGACGGTTCTAGCAGTCACAAGTATGAGTTTGGATAAGCCACTTACTCTGTATGAGCTCATGCATCATTTTCCTCACAGACTTGATATAGTAATTACATGAAAGTGTGTGTGTGTGTGTGTGTGTATGTGTTTAAAACTGTGAAATGCTACACAAATTTTTTTAAACTCTACTTTTAGTCTTCGTTGAGATGCAGATATATGGACTTACGGCAAATGGTGAACTCAGTAGGATTCATATATATCAAATATAAAAAGGCATGCATGCCTGAATAATCAATTTTCTAAGTCTCATTAGATGACTTAGGTTACTTCCTAATGAGTTTCTATATGCACTTTATTTTAACCTAACTCAAAATCAAACAACTGGAAAGAACTGCAGAACCTAGAGTTGGAAGTCATAGGAGACACTGAGAGGTTGTCAAGGTCGAACTTCTATCTAAAGCAGAGGGATCCTATGTACCTTGGCAACCTCTTGGCAAAGAGCTCAGTACCCCACAGAATAGCTCATTCCATTTCTGAAGCTCTCTAATTGGTAGCTTTTGCTGAGCTAAAATCTGTTTCCCTGGAACTTTAATCCTTGGGCTTAGATACCAAGTTTAGGACAGGATAAAAGGAACAATTAAGGCTTCCATAAGGCTTGCCCCAACCATGGGTGAGAGAGATAAATTCATTTGTTTACTCAACAAATATTATTACCTGAGCTTATTCTACATGCCACATACTGTGCTAGGTGCTACATAAACAGTAGTGAACTGACCCTTGCCTTCATGGATTTACAGTCTATTAGGGAAGATATACCAATGATAAGTAAACAAATGTATTATTTCAAAATATGGCATGTGCTATAAAATTTTATGAAGAACAGGGCAATCATAGATAAGCTTGCTAGAGGGGGCATCCCTGAAAAGGCGATATTTAACCTTAGACCTGGAAGATAAAATAGAGAAACCATTTTTTTTTCTTCTTCTTCTGTGTAAAACATGTTACTTATGTTTACTAGGTTCTGCTTAAGAATATAAACGATGAAATATATATATGTAATTTATTTTTTAAATTCTGTTAAAATATAGTTTAAAAAAATCACACACAGAGATAAATCTTATTTATTTGAAAACATTTTCTTATATGAATTATTTACCCATTTGTGCTGGGTACCTAAGTTTGCCACCCAAAAAATTAGAATTAGTGAAGAAGTAATTCTTTAAGAAGTGTGGCACTATAGCAGCTCTCCCTTCCCCTGAAGTCGCTAAATAATAAAATTTACCGTATTTTATAAGATTTCAGGTTCATTGTAATCAAGACCCCTGTGGTACAGGGAGATCAGCTCGGTGCTTTGTGACCACCTAGAGGGGTGGGATAAGGAGAGAGGGAGGGAGGGAGGGAGGGAGGGAGACGCAAGAGGGAGGAGGTATGGGGATATATGTATATGTATAGCTGATTCACTTTGTTATAAAGCAGAAACTAACACACCATTGTAAAGCAATTATACTCCAATAAAGATGTTAAAAAAAAAAAAAGACAAAAAACACAACCCTGTGGTAGTGTTTGGGAAACAACTGTTTGGATGAAATAGGACAAGCACTCAGAATCTGTTCCTCTTCTTACGTTTGCCTTGTAGTCCCTCTTACCTGTCCACAGCACTGCGCTTGCCACGCACACCTATTAGAAATCAGTGAAGGCTGTCTCTGTCGTAGCAGGTTGAGTATGTGGCTGTGGCCACACACGTGGGCCTGAGAACAGTGGCAGACACTGTCAGCAGCCACTTGGGGGGAGCGATCACCTCCAGCCACAAAACACACAACCGAGCCTGTGCTCCCCTAGGGTTAGAGAAACCATTTTAAAACATTTGTGACATCAGTTAATTTGATTTGGCATCTAAGTCTTGATACTGTATTTTGTGGAGTAAGAATCACAAACATTCACAGGCCCAAAACCTGGATGCACTAATAGTTTCCAAGGCTATTAGGAATCATGCCTGCAGTGATTTTTGAGGAGCCAGATAGAATTGTGATGTTAACATGATGGCTGGGCATCAAAAATAACAGTGATAGAAAGAATACTGAATGAGAGAAGCCCCAGGTTCTGGTCCCAGTGCCACCATTAGCTTAACTGTGGAGCATTAGGCAAGTAAGATCATCCTCGTGGCCTCCAGTTATTTCATCCGCAGAGCTATCGCTTTGAAGTAGGTGAACTCTAAGGATCCTTCTATCAATCTTCTAGGAATTTGTGATGGACATAGTCACTAATAATAATCGATTTAGAGTCTGAGCTTTAGATTTTATTTTAGTACATACTAGGTCTCCGAAAACTTATAATGAGGTCAATCGCTGAAAGTTTAACAATAGACTTAAGTGTGTTCAACGTGTGTGTATGTGAGGTGGAAAAGGGTCCTTCTCAAGGAGTCAAACATACATTCTTCCTTATCTGAGTCTCCAGCAGTGTATTTCCGAACCTTCATACTTATTCATTCTTTTCTTTCACAGTTGATCACATAATGAGTATCTGGTTGAAGCCAGACACTTGCCACTTAAAACAGCCTAGTCATTTACATCTTTGGCTCAATATTTATATTTTACCAATAAATGAACAAAAAACAAGCGCTAATGTCAGACAAGGATGATGAAAATGCCAAAACTAAAGCATTGCTTGCAGGCAGCATCAACAGAAAAAACCTTTTAAATGTTGACTTGTCAGCTGATATATGAATATCCAGATTCTACATAGAAACAGCATTGTATAATTCTACGTATAATGAATAAAAATATGGATTTAATAGTTAAGGATGGTCTATTCTATAATACCATAGGGCTTAATTTGTGAGTTAAAAGGTGATTTGAGGATATTAATTTTCACTTGAGTAACCAGTTTCCAATGAGGGAAAAATCAGATTCTGCTTTCCCAAGGTTTCCAAACATTACCTCAAAATAGTAACCCAAGTAAGAGTGTATTCTAAAACTTAGAAATGTTTTTTCCATCATTAGTTCCCATTCTCATTTCAAATTTTGAAGTAGGTGGAGAAAAATAGTTACTTTCCATCTGGCTGTCCGCTTGCCTGCGGAAGTTGTGCTGTCGTGGGTTTGTGGGGGTTTTTTGGCAGGGGGTTTGGGGGAGGATTAGGAGGGTCTGACAAGAACTTAATTGTGTGAGTGATCCATTCCAGATCTAGACATAGCTCTCCCACCCCCTGACCCAGCCCAGAGACTCTTAACTCTCACAGAACGGCAAAGGAATGGTTTGACCTTTTGTCCCTCCCAAACAGAATCTGCTAGAAGCACCCCTCTACAGTGTTATACATTCATATTCTCTATAAATTGAATCTAGACATTTCAAGCAGGACTGAACAGGCACTGAAGATGCAACTGGTGAGATGGATTAACTCTACCCTTCTTTAAATCTCTTACTTCAGGTAATTATAGATGAGAGATGCTTATTTGGATTGGATTGATATTTTATTCGTATATTTATTTTAGTAAGTGGTGAGGCAAGAACATAAAAATGCAGAGTTGAAAGACAGATTGGCCTGGATTGAATTGATAAGAAATGTCTGGGGCATTTTGGCTTCTGATCAATATTTGTATTCAGTCTGCAATCTAAAGTATGTATAATAAAAAGAAAACAGGTGGGAGTAATATCTGACAGTAGTTCTTCCCAGGTTCAATTCCTATTAAAAGATAGCAGAAGCATTAAGGAAAGAGGGGAAAGCCACCTTAATCACCCTACACCAAAATGCTTCAGTAGGATTTCCATAAAACAGGTCTTATTAGATCATGGTCAGCACCCCTCCAGAAACTTAGACATTCCACCATTGCCAGGAGCCCTGGATTGCCCCTTCGATCAGCTAAGACTCCAGCTGGCTCTTGTGCAGTTTGGTTTGGAATCCAGTGGATTTACAGCCATTATTAGTACACTGTGTGGTAGTTTCTGGGGGACCTTTGTAAAGAAATCAGGAGTTTAGATGGTTCGTAAGCTGCCATTCAGGCAGCTAATCACTGAATTAACATAGTTTATGACTCTTCAGTAACCTTCTGCTACATCTTTACTGTTCATAATTGTTATTAATAATATGACTATCATTTGGACATTGCTTTACAGTTTACAGTATTTTTTAACATATCCACAATATATTGTGGACCTTGTTCCTTTGTAGCTTACTGTGCCTGAAATTTGTTTGGTTAGATTAGTTTGTTATGGAGATTGGTTATTAGGAATTCCTAATAATGAGGGAGAGTAAGACTACAAATAAAGTTCACCACTCTCAGCCTCCATAGAAACTGAAAGCACAGAACTTTTTATAGTAATCAAAGAATCTTGCCTTTTAAGCCCCAGTGCAAAACACACTTTGGCCTCTGATTTCCTTGTTCTGTACAGGGAGAAGAAATTTAAGAATCTGATGGAAAATGATGATTGAGACCAAATACATTCTAATAAAGAGAAACATTGAAAGTGGAATACAGAGTCCCAGACCCAGCAGTGTACTTAAGCTCACTATGCAGTTTTTTAAATGAGTCTGTGTTCATATTTGTCTTACTTTCCTCTTAGGATCATCCTAGAATATACATAGGAAGGTAGATGAAAGAACTTTGATAGGAATTATTAATATCCTCCCCAAAGTGATCAACCTTTGATATTTCAAGATGATACTCTGAAAATAGAAACTTGGTGGGCCCCTGCAGCAAAGGTTTTTTTCGTGCTACAAATACACATGTACACAGCTAGAACTGTATTTTGCAGAACCTGGCTTCTGCCACATGCAGAACCTTCTCTGCACTCTGGCTCAACAAGAACTGCTGGTTTGCTGTTTTCCAGTGATCCTAGATTTGAAAAATCTCTTAGAGGTCATATCCCTTCCCCTGTATATGATGTATAAATTACCCTCCTCTGTATTTTTCCCAGTTCTACTAATTTACCCACTGAACCTTCAGTGAATTAAGAACTGTCTGTCTTAAGAGGTAACTTTTTTTTAATCCTTGGAGAACTCTGATTGTGACCTGATAGTAACAGAGCCTGCCTCTCCATGGCATGCAAATATCATAAATTAGAAACAGCCACACACTTTCTTCTCCAGAATAGAATCTCTGTAGCTGCTCATTTGGGACAGTGTGTCCTTCCCTGAAGGGCTGCACCCCACTAGGGTGTTCACCAGGCAGAGTATCCTTAAAGTGGGCCTTTCTCTTAGTAGAGGAATGCTTCCTTTCACTGTCCACTCAGCTGCTGCCCAAGTACCCTGTGATACCAGTCTTGACGTTAGAAGAGCTTAAAGTCTCCAGTGCCTCCTCCCTGTCTGTCTTACAGCCTATAGTAATTGTTCCTCCTCCTGTATCTGTAATACTGCTGAAAGATCTCAGAGTTTCAGAATGTTCAGGGCAGTACCAACCCCCTTTATTTGGGGATTGCAGAAATGGACTTGGGTCATATATAGATTTGTTGTTGAAGAACAGTAAGTTCCTTTACTGAAGATTTCTACTGATACTACATTTTCTTTGCATTGCCTCAAAAGGCAGAAACTGATTCCTTATCCAGTTAGGATACAGCTGGCCAACGATCTCTTTAAATGTAATTTCCATCTTCTACCTTCTGCGTTGCAGGTTTTTGCATCAGGAAACTGTCGGGTCAGATTCCTGCCAGAAAATGTGCTGGATGTTTCGTGTCTTGGAAGGGGTATTAGACGTAGAGGGAGAAGACTCTGGTTTATGTCTGACACTCTACTTACCAGCTGTGGAACCTTGAGCAAGTTATTTTATCTCTGAGTTTGTATACGTATCTGCAAAATGAGGATAATATTTAACTTACAGAGTGTTGTGAGAAATGGTGAAGACTATGTGAAAGGGTTTCATAAGTTGACAACACTACATAAATGTAAGGTCTCCTAAGGGAATCCTTTTCAAAACAAAAAAAAATCTGTGTGAACTAAGATATTTATTGCATGTTGAATGAAATATTTTATAGCCATAAAAATTATAAGAGAAAATGTGTTGAAAATTTTTTAAGTTGTACTTTGCAGTTATAACAGTGTAAAAGCTATGTACATGGATTAGAAGCATATGGGAAAAAAAGGAATCAGCTGTTCCAGGAAGTGGAATTGAGCGACTTTTCTTTAAAAATCTCTGGCCTATTCAGTTCAGTTCAGTAGAGGCACTGTGCCAGGTTTGGTGCTCGATTCTGTGAATACAGAGAAAAATAGGATATGCTCCCACGTCTCAGGGACTCCCATTTTGTATAATCTTTGTTAAAGTGTATTATGTATAAGAATCACCTGGGGAGCTTATTAAAAGTTCAAATTATCCTGATACCACCCTAGAACGTCTGTTCCACCCTAAAAGGTCTAGGATGGAACAGCGCACAGTTAGCGTTCTTTAAACAGTCACCCTGAGTGATTCTAATATAGGTGGTTTAATTTCACACTGTGAGAAACCTTCAGTGAGGTTCTAATGTTTTTATAGTAAAAAGTAATAATTACACAGATCTGCTCATTGAAGAATTTGATTGTTCTGTCTGGACCTTTTTTTTTTTTTTAATACTTAGATATACTTCTTTTTTTTTTTTTTAATAATTCTTTATTTTATTTATTTATTTTTGGCTGTGTTGGGTCTTCGTTTCTGTGCGAGGGCTTTCTCCAGTTGCGGCAAGCGGGGGCCACTCTTCATCGCGGTGTGCGGGCCTCTCACTATCGCAGCCTCTCTTGTTGCAGAGCACAGGCTCCAGACGCGCAGGCTCAGTAGTTGTGGCTCACGGGCCTAGTTGCTCCGCGGCATGTGGGATCTTCCCAGACCAGGGCTCGAACCCGTGTCCCCCTCGTTGGCAAGCAGATTCTCAACCACCGCGCCACCAGGGAAGCCCCTTTTTTTTAAATATATATATTTTTTTAATTTTATTTTTTTGGCTGCATTGGGTCTTCTTTGCAGCGCACTGGCTTTCTCTAATTACAGTGAGCAGGGGCTACTCTTCATTGCGGTGTGCAGGCTTCTCATTGCGGTGGCTTCTCTTGTTGTGGAGCACGGGCTCTAGGTGCGCAGGCTTCAGTAGTTGTGGCACGTGGGCCCTAGAGCGCGTGGGCTTCAGTAGTTGCCGCACATGGGTGCAGTAGTTGCGGCGCATGGGCTCTCGGGTGCGTGGCCTTCTGTAGTTGTGGCACACGGGCTCAGTAGCTGTGGCACATGGGCTTAGTTGCTCTGCGGCATGTGGGCTCTTGCCGGACCAGGAACCCATGTCCCCTGCATTGGCAGGCGGATTCTTAACCACTGTGCCACCAGGGAAGTCCCCTGTGTGGACCTTTGAGCTGGCTTCTGTGCCTCTATATCAAGCATGGGAAAGCCATCCTGCGGAGTGGTGTTGCTCTGGAACTCATGCGGCAGAGACCCTGCCACATCTCTCGACCTTTATCTCTTTGCCTCACTTCCTTTCTCTTCCACTACCTCTCCCATGTTTTTTCTCTGTGCATGTTTTTCTCTCCCACTCTGATTCCTCCTATGCCTGCAATACAGCAACATCCAGGTGCTTCCCCTTCCTTTCTCCACCCCTTCCCCCAACCAGACATGTCAACTTTATTGAAAAGAAACCCAACCTACTTCTAGTTTACTAACTTGTAGAGGAAGGCTCTTGTATCTAGTTAATGTTTCTCAGAAAACTTAGGAGTGGGCTATTCATGGATCAACAACCACAAAGATACCATATGTGGACCTTTTGTGTCTTTATTTTGACTGTCATTTCACTCTTGATTAACTTTTTTCTAGTGGGTTAGCATCCTTCAGCAGAGTCCTGTCCTGCCCATCAGGCTGGAGTGTGCCCTGCATCCTGACAGAGCACTGCTTGTCTCCACATGCCTATGAACGGGCTTGGGTGGCTTTCTCAGGCTGGACACCTGTCACCTCTTAGTCACCTAGAATCAAAATATTAACAGCTCTAATCACACTGTCTGAGGCCATGAGGCTTTATTTCAAGAATGGTGACACTCCAAAATGCAGCTAGGATTTCTACATTTTCATGTGTTTATATTACTAGTGTTGGTGTTTATATGACTTGCACCTCTAGATACCAAGGGTTGGTCAGTGGCTTCCAGACGCCCTCCCTCCATTATGCTCCCTCAGAACCATATGAAAATACTGGTCCTCTTATGTTGTCATTTGTCTTCTCTGCCAGAACGTGAGCTCCATGAGAACAGGAGAGTGTATTTATCTTTGTATGTCCAGTGCCTTGGAGAGTATCTGGAACATAGAGGGTACTCATTAAATAACTCCTGAATGAATTAGGTATCAAAAATTGGTGTCAAAAAAAAGTAAATGTATCCATCAGACAAAAGGGAAATATTCCTTAAAAAATAATTCCCAAACTGACTTGCCCCCCTATATGTCTCTAAAATATTCCATAAATTGAATTTTTAAATTAGCCCTTTCAGCCTAAATCCAAGTCTGAAGCCACTGCCTGAACACAGAACAGAAAGTCAGGGATTGGGACTTCCCTGGTGGGGCAGTAGTTAAGAATCCACCTGCCAATGCAGGGGACACAGGTTCAAGCCCTGGTCCGGGAAGATCCCACATGCCGCGGAGCAACTAAGCCCGTGCGCCACAACTACTGAGCCTGTGCTCTAGAGCCCGTGAGCCACAACTAATGAGCCTGCATGCCGCAACTACTGAAGCCCACATGCCTAGAGCCCGTGCTCCACAACAAGAGAAGCCACCACAATGAGGAGCCTGCACACCGCAAAGAAGAGTAGCCCCCGCTCGCCACAACTAGAGAAAACCCGCACGCAGCAACGAAGACCCAAAGCAGCCAAAAATAAATAAATAAATAATAATAATAAAAAGAAAGTCAGGGATCAAAAGAAACTATGAGTTCAACTAGTAATTTGTCATTGTAATCTGTTACTGAAGGTGAGTTTCTAGGGCAACTCTCCGGCACTGCTTCTGGAGTACAGTGACTTAGTAGGCTTGTCAAGAACCTCTCCATGCTATTCATCATTACATAACCAGCACCTAGCCAAGTGCCTTGCACATAGTAGGTACTCAGTAAATATTTGTTGAATGAATTATTTGATTGGTGGAGGAAATTCAGAAGCAAGTCCTAAGACGAATTTAGTTGGAATCGCTCATATTTTCAGTTAGTGTTTTTTTCCACCTTGCTCTCTAAATCTAGATAAGTTTCTTGCCTCAAAATTGAAGGAGCTACTGCTTACATCATCTAATTCAGCAAACGTTAATTGATGCCTACTCTGTGCCTCTCTGTGTGAGGCACCCAAAGACAAGGAAAACCCAAAGACAAGGAAAACCCGTACTGTGTGTCCCCATATAGGGGGGGACAAACTGATAATTTTGTTGGGCTGATAATTTCTCTGTGCTCCCACAATCCTTTGAACATACCTCTATTATAACATTGCCCACATACTACTATAGACATCTGCTTATCTATTTCTCTCCCCAGAAAGACTCTGAACTTCTTAAAACCCTGGTCTTACTCACCTCAGTATTCCTATGCTGAACTTGTCATAGTAGGTTCTCAGAAAATCTTTATTGAGAACTGAATAACATGGACTTCCATGGTGGTGCAGTGGTTGGGAATCTGCCTGCCAATGCAGGGGACACAGGTTTGAGCCGTGGTCCGGAAGGATCCCACATGCTGCAGAGCAACTAGGCCCGTGTGCCACAACTGCTGAGCCTGCGCTCTGGAGCCCGCGAGCCACAACCGCTGAGGCCTGCGCACCTGGAACCCATGCTCCGCGACAGGAGAGGCCACCACAATGAGAGGCCCGCGCACCGCAGCAAAGAGTGGCCCCTGCTCGCCACAACTGGAGGGGGCCTGCATGCAGCAACAAAGACCCAATGCAGCCAAAAAAACGAACCAAAAAAACACAACATTGTAAAGCAACTATATTTCAGTAAGAATTATTTAAAACTTAAAAAAAAACCTGAATAACAAGTACATAAATAATCATTCCCAAGTAATATATATAAGAATATAAACATTTTGTACTTGAACAGAAATACGTGCCTAAGTGTTTTCTGAGTTTCAAATGATAGATACTGGGTATGTCCTGCAAGAAACAAGATTGGTGTTCATGTCTCTCTTAAACACCTTTCAAGGTATCTAGTTAGTTATCGAACCCATCTTTCCTCGGAGAATTCCCCCACCCCTATCCTAGCCAGTAAATCCCCAGCAGACATATTGGGGATATGCGCTTCCCTTGCTGGTAGGACTAGGGATGGATACCTGACCCCAAATGGACCAGTCTCATTTTCTCTTAGAAAATTGGGGTTGAGAACACTAGAGAGTCTGGACTAGTTGCTTGAACCAGGAACATGTAAACTTAGGAGCTCTAAGACAAACATGTACCTTAAGAGACAGAGAAAGTCTGCAGAAAGAAAGCACTGAAGGCAAAATGCTCAGAGATGAAAAACCATATGGCTTCTGAGAGAGACAGACACACAAACTGGCTGCCTAGTTCTTGCTATATTTAGTCCTTGGTTGCTGCCCTTCCTGAGGCCACACTCAACTATTTCTTGGGTTCCATGGGATATACCTCTTTTTAAAACAAAAAACCCCAAAAAAACAGTAAATTCCCTATTGGGGCTTAAGCAAATTTTAAATGGGTATCTGCTTTTACAACTAAAAGAAGACATTAGTACACCGTCTGACTTATGGAAAGAATTCTCCTTACTCTTTAAGCCTCATTACCTTTTCATCATACATTCTATTCTAGAATATTTGTTGATCAAGAAATTGTTTAGAAGAGGAATTCCTGATAAGATGCAGGAAGGTAAGTGATGACTTCTTTGCTTTTCAAGTTTCTTGATACTCTTAAGTCACAAAAACAGAAATGAATGGAGACTTATTTACAGAGGGGATTGGATACACATCAGACCTTTTTTTGAACTACAAAATTGGATTAAAGAGGTTTTGAAGGACCAACACATTTGGCAGCTTCCCAAGACATCTATTTTTGAAGATTCTGCTTTCCAGAACTGTTTAAGAATGGCTTTTGTCACAGGCCTTAGCTGTGTTTCAGACTAGCCAAAACTGAAAAGTGGGAAGAGACTAAATCAGAAAGTGTGTGTGCCTAGAGCAGCCCAAACCCTGCTGTTGGGCTGGCATAAACACTCATGGCCAGATCTCTCAAAGTAAGATAAAGACTTTGTTCTTCAGAAACAGTTCCAAATATGAAGTTATAATGATGTCTGCCAACATGTTTATAACGACTCTAGGAAAAGAAAACAACAACAAGTAAGTTTCCAGCTCTGTTCTCAGTGGACACTGGACCTTGGAGAAGCTTGCATGTAATTTGACTGCAGCTACTTTCTGTTTTTAGTTAATTATGTTAAATGTGCCTCATAACTTCCAATCCCAGTGGGGCTGTCATTTAGAAGGGTGCTGGGGGGAAGCTGTTTTAATTCTGGCTTTCGTTTCAGCCACTAAATGTAATGCCACATGATTGTTGACCCAACAGTAATCCAGTTAAAAAACAGTCTACAGAGTTACTGCATCATCAAAATTAACCCTGATTACATCAAATTATGTTGAAACAGACCACAGCTGTTTGCCCTGTTGAAGCAACTGCTTGAGAGCTCATCCAGAAGATACATCTGGGTGTCAGGAAGACACATTTTGGGTTTTATTTTTGTTTCTCAACATAAATGGAGGAGGGAAACACTCTGTTCTGCCCAGAGTGCTTGGTAGAGCTGAAAACCTTGTGATTCTCCAGAATTAAAAATCTTCGTCATTCCAGAAGAGAAAAAAACCTGAGATCTCCTGTTTCAGTTTTCTATAGGAAGGATGTAAGAAGGAAATCCAAATCTGTTGAGTATTCCTCTTGTCGGCAAAAAGAAGTGGAACTGACTACAGAGAAGGACAGTGGGATTTTTTGTGGAGGGCTGTATGCAGTGGTATGCTGGGCTGGCTCATACCAGCCTGTGAGAATGGATTGTTCAGTTACGGAAAAATTTGCAAGCTGATTGCTAAAGAATAACGTTAAAATTAAATTATAATTAAAAGTGGAAAATAACAGGTATTGGAGACGAAGTGGACAGATTGGAACCCTCAGACATTGCTGGTGGGGATGTAAAATGATGTAACCACTGTGGGAAATAGTTAAAGAGTTCTGTAAAAAGTTAAACACAGAGTCACAGTATGATTCAGCAATTCAACTCCTAGTTATATAGCCAAGAGTATGATAACATAGGTTCACACAAAAACTTGTACATGAAGGTTCATAGCAAGATTATTCATAATAGTCAAAAAGTGGAAACAACTGAAATGTCTATCAACTGATGAATGGATAACTAAAATGTGGTACATGGATATAATGGAATATTATTCAGCCGTAAAGAGGAATGAAGAAAAACTGATATATATCAGAACATGGATGAACCTTGAAAACATTATACAAAGTGAAAAGTCAGACACAAAAGGCTATATAGTATATGATTCCGATTATATGAAATATCCAGAATTGGCAAATCCATAGAGACAGAAAGTAAATTAGTGGTTGCCAGGGGATGGGGTTGGGGGAATGAGGAGTGACTGCTAATGGACATGGAGTTTCTTTTGGGATGATGAAAATGTTTTGAATTAGCAGTGATATTTGCACAACTCGTGAATACACTAAAAAACACTGAGTTGTACACTTTAAAAGGGTGATGTTTATGGTATGTGAATGATACCTTAATTTAAAAATTAAGTCATATAAACTTACAGTTAAGTAAGTTATATAAAAACAAAGGGAATAAACAAAACTCATCAGTTACTAATTATTTTAATACATTTTACTATTATCTTTGTTCTTGGAGTTATGTCTATTGTATCTTTTTGATGGAAATACTAAAGGTGTATTACTGTGCATCTCTTAACTCTGCATTCAGAGACATGAAGTTGATAGCTTGAAATTGTTTGGGGGGAAGAATTGTGGGAGGTTTAGTATTTGCCCCACAAAAATTGTCACATACTACCAATCAAGGCTACTACCACCACCAGAGAGCCGGGTTTTAAACTTTTACCAACACATCACTGGCTGTATAGGTCCAACACTCGTCTTGGATAACTGGTTAAAATTAGTTAGATGAGATAATCACCTGTGGCCTTTGGATCCCCAGCAAAACAAAGACTAGCAAACCTGCACAGCAACTATGCATGCATTTGGTGCAGAAGAAAGGGCATTTGTGGTCAGCTGTTGTATGAAACCCACTTTGAGTTAGGGAACATGATTCCTCCAGCCTTGCTAGTGTTGGTACAAGGGGTTAAGTGATAGAGCCTGGTAGAATTATCAAAACGAAGCCAGATATCAGATAAACCGCAAGTGATATTAATTCTTAATCCCAGACAGGGGAGTATCTGGGGAACCTGTATGATAGATTTGGAAACCAAGGGTTAACAAGCGAAACTTCATAGAATTACCTCCAGCTGTTCAGCCCTTCCCATCAGGCTAGTCCCTGCGGTTTAAACACTTCAGCTGCTTATAGGTACCTTCACAGATACTATTATCTGGTGTGGATGATCAAAGAGTTCTAGATGCCCCAGGGGTCCATAGCTCCCACTTGGCATCCTTTAAGGGTTGGTTCCTTCATTCTCAAACATTTACTGAGCATCTATTTTGTGCCTGGCACCATGCTTGGAGGTTCTAGGGATACAAAAATGAGGAAGATGCAGTCCTGTCCTCAAGGAACTCACAGTTCCTTGACAAGGAAACAAATATTTGCAGTACAGTGTGATAACCCAGTTTATATAGGTGCAGTGTGAATCTAAGAATGAACAACTGTGTTGGGGATTGAAGACAGTGAATTTTAGGGAAAGGGGTCTTGACATATGTTCAAGACGTAATTCAAGGTAGGAGTACTCGCTGAAGGAAGTAAGGGGTGATCATGCAAAGTAGGGTTTGGAGTACTAAGGCACTTTCCCAGGGACCTTGACAGTCTTTGTTCTTCCAAGAATATGCTAATTGATTTTGCAGCATGATCTGTGGGTACACTGATATCACCACCTTGTCAGCAGAAATGTCCCAGGAGCCTATCTGCCCCGAAGCAATTAGCACAGGTTCTTATCCTTTACAAAGGAGAAACTGGGGAACGACTTAAACTTTTACTTTAAGAAAGCTTACTTCCAAAATGTCTCCCACTGGATGTAATGTCAAGCAACTCTCAGACAGGGAGGAAACCCAGTTCAGTCTTCAACCACACCCCAAGCCGGTTTCCAGATCTTAGTCCCAACCAGATGCCAAAAGTTGATTTGAGTAGGTGGGAGTAATTTGATTGAGGGAACCAAGTGGGCTCAAAGCACCCAGGGGTTAAAGAGGCTCCCACCACAACATGCCTGAGAGACAAGTGTCCTGCAAGTCACCAGCTGAGGGGGCCCAGCTGGTCGTACTGACCTTGGCAAGCAGCACTCAGCTCTGAAATCAACCTGTCAACTAAATTGAAAGGGAGAAAAGGCAGAAGGGCTAGGACACAAACATTCATCCCCATCCCCAGTCCGATCCCTGACGTCAGGCTTAGCGTGGGCGGTATTAATCAGCCGGCCTGGTGTGCAATTGAGGACAGCTCTCCTTCCAGCCCTTCCAACTCGCTTCTGGGAGCGTGCCACCAGCCATGCACCTGCCACTGGCCACAAACCCTCAACTCCCAGACAGGCACGGATGCAGGCTGTCGCTGACGACACTCAAAGCCACAGTGCACCCTTTAGAACTCAGGCTTTGTGGGGGGGAGGGGCAGGAGCAAAGCGTGGTGCCCATGCTTTCCTCCCAGGTGTGCATTTCTCTAATCTCTGCAACGCTCCTCCAGAGAAACCCTCCTCGTAAGATGGGTCATTTCCTGGGGATTTAATGAGAATATAGAATTAATGGCCCAAAGCGCTCCTTGCAGCCGGTCATTAATTCCCCCAGGAAATACCGGTGGTCTTTAATCAAAATTGCCTAAATTATAGACTAGTGATGCATGTCCAGGGGAGGCGGGGGCTGTCGTCCCAACTGGTTCCGATAGATGGCGCCGATCTTCATGTAAATAAACCATTCAAATAATTTGTTTTCCATTTCTCTCCAGTGAAAACCAAGGAGCATTAAAAAACAAAACAAAAAAACAGCAGGGAGTGGAGAGGACTTAATAAGGGCTCAGAAGCCCAGACAGGAACGTTCTATCCGAAGGCTGTTTCCAGGCCTGGCACGTACCTCAGGCTCAAGACTGAGCCACACGGGGGTGCAGCCCGGGACCTCAGCAGCAGTCCCTCCGCCGAAGAGCAGCCTGAGCTGGGTGCTGGCAACTGAGTAATAAAAAAGGTTTTGGGATGGGGGTAGTCCAGCAAGAAGAGCCCCTTCCTCTAAACTTTGGGGAAGGAAGGCTGTGTTCAGAGAAGATGTCTGAAGTTGATACTCTGTTGTATTTCAAGGCCCCGCCTGTCATTGGCTTCAAAACATCAAACATGTTTCCACATGAAATTGTAAATAACAATATTGGCGGGGGGCGTCTTTTGCTAAACAAAATAAGACCCTCAAGAGTTTCTGGCCGAGGAGTTCCCTGGTGGCGCAGTGGTTGGGAGTCCACCTGCTACTTCGGGGGAAATGGGTTCGAGCCCTGGTCTGGGAAGATCCCACATGCCGCGGAGCAACTAAGCTCGTGAGCCACAACTACTGAGCCTGCTCTCTAGAGCCCGTGCTCCACAATAAGAAAAGCCACCGCAATTAGAAGCCTGCGCACCGCAACGAAGAGTAGCCCCCGCTCGCCTCAACTACAGAAAGCCCGCGTGCAGCAACGAGGACCCAACGCAGCGAAAAATAAATAAATAAATAAATAAATAAACTCTATTCATTAAAAAAAAGAAAAAGTTTCTGGCCGAGTGCAGCCCAACACCCAACTAACCATTGCTGAACGGTCTCCCAGTCTGTCTTGAATCATATAACTATTAAAAGATAACGTAATAGAAGACTACTCTTCTAGGGAAAGATAGGGCCCGTGTATGCCTGACTTGTATCACAAACCTCAGCTGCAAATAAGCCGTGCAGATTTCTCAGACTGCAATCCCTGAGACTTGGCACCATGACTCAGAAGTGAATGAAGTCAGATGATTGCTTTATTTTGGTCCGGAGTCACCGCCTCCTGATTGATTTGGCAGGCTTTGAATATTTTGATATTTGTCTCACGGGTTTTAAGGTACTTAAAGCCAGAGATTAAAATGGCCATAATTCTGGTGGTGGCCCTTATATGAGGCTTAAGGATCCCTCAGTTGGAAGGCTAAGAGGCTCTGGTTCCAGCTATAGCCTGACTGTTCTGGTTTTACATGCAATCCAGTAGCACATCGGATAGTGAAGAAAGTCAGTGAAATATTGGGTCCAGGGTTGCTGATCTCTAAACCCTCCCGGGGGCTTAGAAGATCTATGCATATAGTAAAGAATTAGCTTTTACGGACTGATTGAAGTGGTTGAGCTTTCCCCAACCCAGTGAAGATCTGTAAAATGAGAAGGATGTCCAACTGTTTGAAACAACTAGCTTTGCTGCACAGAGATAGGGAAATGAACAAAACAGCCTTAAAGTTGTACGCGGAATGTGAGGTGCTGCTGATTCTACTCATCTGCCCGCAGCGGTTCCCTATTGATATAATGGGTTACTATCCACTTTTCAAAGAAGCTGGGGGGAGGACCTCCCTTTTAATGCTGCTTGTAAAAGTACTTTGTGAGTTGAAAAGAGCCCTTACCAAAGGTTTCTGGCGTTTTTTCCCCCTCTATCTACCATGCCGACCGCACTGCTCGATTTGTCAGGTGTGTGCTTCCGCATGCTTTATCTCAGTTAAGTCTCACCACAACACAGTAAGAGAGGCATCTGTATCATGTGAGCCCGAGAGAGTTCTCATAACCCGTGTCAGTAAGTTGGAGCTCTGAGGAATTTTGACCCCAATTTCTTGTTCTACACCACCTTGCCTGCCAATTAACTATGAAATAGTACATTGACTCATTTTTGCTTGCTTGATTCTGCAAATCGTTAAGAATTTTCTTCTACTGAATTGTTTTTCCCAGAGGCAGTGTGGGAGCCAGCTGGACTTTATTTTCTGGTAATAAGAGGACCTTAAATTGCTTTAATGCAGCCATTAAAGCAATTCTCCCACTTTAAATAGTAGATGAGCAGGACCACCCCCAACCCCGATCCACCGCCCAGAATTAGAAAGTTGACTGCATTGCAAAGGCTTTGGGACCTTAGGCTATCTGTAAAATGGGAATAATTCTGCCCACCCAATTTGGAGATTTGTGACGACAATCATGTAAGCAAGGAATGTAAAAGTGCCCAGCACGTAGTAGCCTGTTTTCTTCTTTCCGTCTCCCACCAAGGGAGCGAAAGAGTTGCAACTCTTGCTGGGAAGCGGATCACTAATTTCAGCCAGAACCTGACCCACAGAAACCTGAAACTCAGGGAATGGATAGGAAACGGGATCAGCTCTCGGGTCCCTTCCTGACGACCCCTGTGAAAAATCGATTCACGCTCGAGGCCGCGCAGTCCCTTCCCCTCACCCCACCCCCACCAGGGGCGCGGCCGTCTGCCCCGCTAACTGCTTGAGGCTTCGGGAAAAAGCCAGACCCTGGGGGCGCGGCCGGCCGCAGGCGTCCTTGCGAACCTCGGTCCTCTGGGGTCCAAAGGCGCGAGGCGCTGTTTGCGTCTTTGAAGGCGGCCCGCCCGGGGGCGCGGCGGGCTGTGGGCGTGGCGAGCGCGCGCCGCCCTTCCTGCCGGGGCGCCCCCACCGCGGCCGGACTGGGAGAGCGCGCGGGTGCGCGCGGGGAGAGCGGGCGCGCGCGAGGCAGCCGGGCCGCGCCGCCTAGTCCTCGCCCCGCGGCCGCCGGCCGCCCCGGCCCCTCCCCTCCCCCGCGAGCTGCGCACCGCCGGCCGGCTGACCCCTCGGCCCGCGCCCGCGCCCTTGTCCGGCGACCCCGCGGCGGGCTCCAGGCGGCCGACAGCATGAGCGGCGGCGGCGACGTAGTGTGCACCGGCTGGCTGAGGAAATCGCCCCCCGAGAAGAAGTTGAGGCGCTATGTGAGTGCGGGCGGGAGCGGGTGCGGCCGCCGAGGGCGCGAGCGGGGGGCGCTCCGCGGCCTGCCGAGGGGCTGGGGGCTCCGGGAGGGACGGCGCCGACGGGGAGGGCGAGCCCCGGGGAAGGGGGGGGTGCGAGGAGCTGCCGGCGGGTCCCGCGGCTCGGGGCTGTGTGAGGCTCCTGCACACCTGTCACAGGTGCGCTGCGAGGGGCGGGGCGGGCCGGCGACCAGGTTGAGGTTGCGGCTTGTTCTCCGCGGGTCGGGCGCGGCGGCGGCGCCTCTCTAGCCAGGCCCCCTGTAAAACTAAATCCAGTATTGAAGTTTGTATTAGATTGTTTTTGGAGACCGAAAGAGTTGATTCCCGGGGCTGGGGGACCATACTAACGCCGAGCGGCTCCAGCCTGCGGGGCTGGGGGTAAAGGGGGGCGTAGGCTGTGGGGCCGCGCAGCCCGCCCCCCACAAAGGGCGAGGCTCCTCACACCCTTTCCCCCTTCCCTTTCTCTGACCGCCCCTCCCGGTGGCCGCCTGCTTCCTTCCAGTCCACAGCCTCTGCATCATGGGCAGCGTCAGCAGCATGTGCAGTCCTTGTATTAAGTGACTCATTTGTTTGTCCCCCTTCTTTCCCTTTATTCCGTGTGCCTCTCACATGCATCCCCCCACCCAACCCCCCCGATGGTGACACTGCAGTTTGGTCTGCTACAACTGGCCCGCGTTTTGTGTTGTGCAGTCCTTGGGGTCTGGGGTCGGGAGAGTTCAAGGTTCTCAGTTGCCAGGTGGTGCTAACCGACAGTGTTTACTGAAATTGCTGGGACAGCCTCTCCTTTCTAAGTGAGAAGCTGGCAACATCCTGGGGAAGGTCGTACAGCCTGGTGTGAGCGGTGAAGAGGTCTGGCTTCCCCCCCCGCCCCTCCACCAGAAGATGCCTTGCTTGGTGGGGTCAAAGTACAAGATGGTGCCAGTTACTGAGAATTGGCTGAAATCAGTCCTGGGCTATTCGACTGAGTTTGGAAATGGAATTAAGATCCCTAAAAGATGTCCCGGTCTCCCATCCTCTCCTCTTCCCTTCCTATGAAATGCCCTTGTTAAACTGACTCTCGGTGCTGGACTCCCTGGGATCATTCCCACAGCATGGAAGTGAGCTGTTGCCTTCCAGCTGCAGTGCATCAAGGGAGCTCGGAATAGACCCTGCCCTCTGTCAGCTGCACCAGTGGCTGTCCATGGGGGGAGAGGCAAAAACTTACCAGTTTCCTGTCTTGGCTCCCCAGATCAGAACCAAGGGACTTCTGGCCTCTGGATTGAGGAAGTGACATTCTGTTTTTCAAAGGAAGTGTGGTTGGGAGTGCAAGTGAGTGTGTATGTAAATGAAGTCAGGCTCTTATTTAGATCATTTGCTGGGGGGTGGGGGGAACCTCAGGATTTAGCACATGACTTTTTAAAGTGGACATAGATTTTAAATATAGTAGGGATGATACAATGAAGTGTTCATCTCAGTTTTAAAGCTCATTTTCAGAGACGTCCATGTAGCCAAAGAACTATAATTGTTAAGAAAGAAGCTTTTCTCCTCTTGAGGGCCATATCAGTTCATTAGGAAAGGTGAATCTTTATATTAGGTTAATATAAAACTATTAATGTTAGTAATGCTATTAATGTTTTTACAACTATAAAGCAAAAACAAAAATCTCTGGCCCCAAAGAGCTTCTGAAGACTATCAATAAAAGTGTAATACCATTCCATACCACCTACTGGAATAAAGTATCCAGTAAAAATGTGACTCTTAATTGTCAAGTTAAAACACTACCCTAAACAACCTTGAAACTTTGTTTTGAAACAGTTTGCAAACTCGTTGACACTGTATCTACATTGACAGATGACTACTTCAACTCTATCACCCAGACTCTCTTTATGATCCACTTCTTGGGTATTTTTGTTCCCAGGCAACTTTAGCTCAAAATAAACGGGTTCAGAGGCTTTGGGGTCAACCACCTTTTTCTCTCATTTGAAGTACTTGACAGCCTATAGTCATAAGATGACCTCAGCCTTTTCCCATCTCCCTCACAGCTCCAGCCCGTAAGACCAAACTAGTAACAGCTTTCCTTAGACTAGGGTGTGATGTGTTCCATTGGTATGAATGGAAGTCTCCCCTACTGTGGAAGTTCACTTCCCTTAGTTGAAACTGAGCTGGTTTGTGTAACCCTAAACTCTTGGGGAACAGTCTTCCCATACATCTTCTTTTCTTTGAGGGTTTTGAGAATTTCTGTTTTAAGTTAGAACCTCTGTCAGCTCCCTCTGTTCGTTAGAGGCCCAAGTTCACTAGAACCAAACTAGGAAATTTCCTAGCCCCATTGCTAAATACACACCCCCAAACTGCTGCTTATTCTGGTATATATAATAGCCATGTGGTATGACAGATTGATAAATCTTCATTATAAGAATGTATCAAGAATCTGAAACAACGGGAAAAGAAGTTTATGAAATCTATTACAACTATTTAAAAAAAATTTTTTAAAAACCTACTTATTTTTTATCAATAATTTGGGGAGGAGGTAGGTGTAGGAGTAAAAAATAATAATAATAACTTAAAGAAGCTATGGCAAATGTTACCAGGATTAGCTTTGGGGATTTCTTCATCGATGTCTTTTCTAATTTATTAATTATAAGTGTAAAAGGTCTATTCAGTATTTGCTGTGTGCCCTGGAGGAATTACAAAAAAAATGACCTCTGGAAAATGGTGAGTGTTGCCTCTGGGGCATCACTGTATGATTGCAGTGGGAGGCTGGCAGAAGGAACAGCCCTCCCATCATGCTGCAGTGTGCATGTATATATGTGTGCATGCGTGCATGTGCACAGGTGTGAACACACACATGTATACATGTATATAAAGCTGAAACCAGATCTTCTTGAGGAAAAAATACTTTGTGACACACACTGCCCTGTAATTTTCTATTATTTTCAGAGTTAAAAAATTTAGGGGAAAAGATTGGCGGCAGCACTGCCCCCTAGTGGCTAATTTGGAGAAAGTTGTGTGTTGATTCTAAAGAACAATGGAATTAAGAAAACTTTATTTGTTGAATAAGCTCATTTATTAAATATATGTGTCCCAGGCAGTGGATTAGATTCTGGGAGTAAAGGTTAATCCATCCCTTCAGTCTTAGCGGATGACATTGCCTTCTTCTTCACAAAGAAGATTGAAGCTATTAGGGAGTAGCTGTCAGCACATACTGTGACCAAATTTCCAAATTTACCTGTATCCACATGGTTCCTTATCTTTTTCTGACTTCTCAGAGTAGAAGTGCTATTTCTAACTGATGATCATTTTAATAGCCGTCTGTTGAGCATTTACCTGTGCCAAGCACTATGCTTAGACCATTCATCTCTTAATTTAATCATTTCAGCCCTAAGAAAAAGGAAGCAACTTGCCCAACATCACCTAGCTTTGTCCCAAAGCCTGAGCTTTTTTTAAAATTTAACTTTATTTTCGGGTAATTGTAGAAGCTATGTAGTTGTAAAAATAGTGAAGAGATAACCCATGTACCCTTTACCCAGTTTCTCCTAATGGTAACTTCTTGCAAAATTATAGTACAATGAGATAATCAATATATTGACAGTTATACAGTCAAGATATAGGACATTTCCATCAGCACATGATCCCTTATGTTGCCCTTTTATGGTCACATCCTCTACCATCCCACACCCACCACATCCTTAACCCGTGATAATCACTAATCTCTTCTCCATTTTAATATATTATTATTTCAAGAGTGTTATGTAAATCGATTCATACAATACATAACTTTTTGGGATTGGCTTTTTTCATCCAGCATATTTCTCTGGAGATTCATCCAAGTTCCTGTATGTATCACTTGTTCATTCTTTATTATTGCTGAGCAATGTTCCACAGTATGGATGTACTACAGTTCATTTGTTTAACTGTTTACCCATTGGTTTTAATTTACATTTCCCTATGACCAATGATGTTGAATATCTTTTCATATGATTATTTGCCATCTGTATATTCTCTTTGGTCAAATGTCTCTCTTCAAGTCTTTAGTCCATTTTCTATTTGGATTGTTTGATTTTTTTTTACTGTTGAGTTTTGAGGGTTCTCTATATGCTCAAGATACCAGTCCTCATCAAATACGTAGTTTGCAAATATTTTCTCCCAGTCTGAAGCTTGTCTTTTCATCCACTTAACAAGGTCTTTCCAGAGCAAAAGGTTTTGATTTGGATAAAGTTCATTTTACCAATTTTACATTTTATGGGTTGTATTATTTTGGTCAAATGTAGGAACTCTTTGCCTAGCCCAGTTGCAGAGATTTTCTCCGTGTTTTTCCTCCCAAATATTTTATGGTTTCATATTTTTCATTTAAGTCCATGATCTGTTTTAAGTTGATTTTTGTATAAGATGTGAAACTTAGATTGAGGTTTTACTTTATTCATTAGTAGTAGTAGTAGTACTTGAATGGATGCCTGATTGCTCCAACACCGTTTGTTGAGCAGGCTGTGCTGCCTTCATTGAATTGCTTGTGCACCTTTGTCATAAAGCAGTTGGGCAATTTGTGTGGGCCTACTTCTGGGTTCTCTGTACTGATGCATCGTCCCATGTGTCTGTCCCCCTGCAATACCACATACTCTTGATAACTCTAGCTTTTTGATGAGTCTTCAAATCTGGTAGACTGATTCCTCTGCTTTATTCTTGATCAGATTATTCTTAAATTTTTCTGAAAGGTAAATTTGAAAAGTCAGCACATCAGAAAATTTGAACAATATTAAAGTATAAATAAAAATTACCTGAAATCCTATTATCCTTGAATTTTTCTTTAAACTTGTCTTCTCGACAGAGAATGTGAATGTAACAAATATAATTTAGTTCAGTAATTTATCAAGCAGCCATTATGTGCCAAGCACTCAAATTCTGGGACTACAAAGAAGAAGAAGAAAGGATTCCTTGAGAGATGGCCCTAACTAGAAGTAAGCCAAGAGAAGAAAGCTTTCCAGCCAGAGAGACCACTGACAGTGGAGGCCAGGTGGCAAGGGCCTGAAGAGTGTGTGCAGGACACTAAAAACAGTTTGGTGTTGTTGGACCGTCAGCAGGATGATGGAAGTAGTGGGCTATGAGACTGGAGAGGTAGGCAAGAGAGAACATGCAGGCTGGTAAGAAGAGCGGACAAGTTAAAATGGTCAACAGTGCATGAAAAGGTGCTCAGCATCAGCAGTCATTAGGGAAATGCAAATCAAAACCATAATGAGTTATCACTTCACACCTGTTAGAATGGCTGTCCTCAGAAAGACAAGAGATAACAAGTGTTGGCAAGGATGTAGAGAAAAGGGAACCCTTGTTGCACTGTTGGTGGGAATGCAGATTGTTGCAGCCACTATGGAAAACAGTGTGGAGGGTCCTCAAAAAACTAAAAATAGAACTGTCACATGATCCAACAATTCCACTTCTGGGTATATATCCAAAGGAAGTGAAAATAGGGTATTGAAGAAATATCTACACCACAGCGTTCGTTGCAGCATTATTCACACTAGCCAAGATAAGGAAACAACCCAAGTGTCTATGAATGGATGAATGGATAAAGAAGATGTGAAAATAAAAATACATATATATACACACACATATACATACATACATACATACACACACAATGCAATAATATGCAGCCATGAGAGAGAAGGAAATTCTGCCATTTGCAGCAACCTGAATGGACCCTGAGGGCATTATGCTGAGTGAAATAAATCAGAGAAAGACAAATATTGCATGATATCACTTACGTGGGGAATCTAAAAAAGCCAAACTTAAAGAAATAGTAGAAGAGTGGCTACCAGAGGCTAGGGGATGGGAAAATTGAAGAGATGTTAATCAAAGGGTACAAACTTCCAATTAGAAGATGAATAACTTCTAGAGATCTAATGCGCAGCATTGTAATTTTAGTTACTGTATTGTACACTTGAAAATTGCTAAAAGAGTAGATCTTAAATGTTCTCACCACAAAAGAGAATTATGTGATGTGAATGGGAGTATTAGCTAAAGCTACAGTGATAATCATATGAATGTATATGAATGTAGCAAATCGACATGTTGTACACCTTAAACTTACACAATGTTATATGTCAATTATTTCTCAATAAAGCTGGGGAGAAAAATGAACAGGGGAGAAGGAGGTCTTCAGAAACTAGAGTGAATTGAAGATTTGTTTCTAGACCATCCTAAGCAGCCAGGGCTTTATACCAACATATTTGAGTAAACAAATGCTCTTTCTGGTCCCAATTCCTGGGACAGATAGCCATATGGAAATTCCTTTTAGCAACTTTCTGTTCTGTGGTCCTAATCACTGCATTGATTCTTCGATTGTGTTCACAACATCAAAGAGACTGCTCTGTTCCAGGGCCAGTCTCCTGAGTGTCTTGTCACTAGCATTGGGTCAGAATTTCCCATTTGGAAGCAACCCTTATGTCTATCAGCAGATGAATGGATAAATAAATTATGGATGTACATGCAATGGAATATTGTTCATCCTTAAAAAAGAAGGAAATTTCTATACATGGACTTACTACAAAATGGATGAACCTCCGTGACATTATGCTAAGTAAAGTAAGCCAATCGCAGAAAGAAAAATATTGTGTGATTCCACTTCAGTGAAGTACCTAGAGGAATCAAATTCATAGAGACTTGCCAGGAACTGGGAGGAGGGAAGAATAGGGAGCTGTTGTTTAATGGGTACAGAGTTTCGGTTTTGCGAGATGAAAGGTTCTTGAGATGGATGTTGGTGATGGTAGCACAACAATGTGAATATTTAATGCCACTGAACGATACACTTTAAAATGGTTAAGATGGTAGATTTTGTTATATGTATTTTTCCACATATTAAAAAGAAGAAATGCCTCATTTGTTAGTACTTGGCCCTGCTAATACTTTAGTCCAAGAGAAAACACAGGATGGAATTGCCGCAGCCTTGAATGATAATGGAATGTACAGCTACCCCTCCCCCAGCTTTATGCTTGCTTCTTTTTTTTTTTAAATTAATTAATTAATTAATTTATTTTTGGCTGTGTTGGGTCTTCGTTTCTGTGCGAGGGCTTTCTCCAGTTGCGGCAAGCGGGGGCCACTCTTCATCGCGGTGCGCGGGCCTCTCACCATCGCGGCCTCTCTTGTTGCGGAGCACAGGCTCCAGACGTGCAGGCTCAGTAGTTGTGGCTCACGGGCCTAGTTGCTCCGCGGCATGTGGGATCTTCCCGGACCAGGGCTCGAACCCATGTCCCCTGCATTGGCAGGCGGATTCTCAACCACTGCGCCACCAGGGAAGCCCTATGCTTGCTTCTTTTTATTTATCTACCAGTTGTCAAAATAGTGAGTGGATTCCTTAGTAGCTTTCAAAGTGATCTATTAAGGTATTTGGGGGTAGCATTATGAGCTCACACATTTATACACATTTGATGTGTTCGAACCTGTTCTGGTTGTTGTCCTTATTGATGCTCAGATTGTACTCTTGAGCCAGTGGGAGGCTATTCAAGTTGGCTTCTGAGTCCTTTTGACATAACCTTACTAGTAGGTTTGTTATCTGATACGACAGTTTGTTATCTGATACGACAAGATGTTCCAGGCCTATCTTGTACGTTTCTGATCCATACTTGGAATTAGCCATTTCCTCGAAGAGTTCTTTTCTTTTATTAAAAATGGTATCTAGAAACCATATAGGCTTTAAGGGGTGCTCATTGCTTTTGGGTTGGTCACACACACTCAGTTTCAAATATTATCAAGATTTCATCACAGTGGCTTCATCTATCCCTTTTACTGTTTCTTTGCTGAAATATCTTAAAGCAAATTCTAGACATGTACATAAGTCTTATAAACGTGTGTGTGAAAACAAAGAAAAAAAAACAAAAATGCAAAAAGAAGACAAGAAAGAAAAAAAAAAAGTCTGTGAATATACCATACCTTCTGTTCACATTTCCCCTCGTTAGACATTTATGTTACTTCTAATTATTCACATTTCTGTTTTAAAGGTGGAACATCTTCTGAGAGTTTCACCCCAGCAGACAAGCCACAGCATTTAGGTATCATTAACTATCACTGCAGTACACTTTGAAGATTTTCTTGGATAGGCAATCATATCTTTCCTTAGCCTGCCTTGGAAAAACATACCAGTTGGAGGTTTGCTGGCTTCCAAGAGCAAGGGAAAGGGCTAAGGTTTATAAGTAGAGAGGTTAACATTCTTGTGAGGACTATAGGAATGAATCTGTTGTTTTGATCTTCTGATATAATTTTCTAGAGGCAAAAATGGGTGTAGTCTAGATAGACGTATAATTTTTTGCATACCAACAGAGGCTACAGTATGTTGAGTTTAATTCCCGTTAGAAGTCTAAAGATACTATCATTGATGAATAGTGAGTCTACAGTGTACATGGTATTCCCCTCTGAGTTTACAATCTTGTTGGGGAAGCAGCTTGAATTATAATGGCAGACAATATAAATGGCAAAGACCAGTGCTGTAGGAGCCTAGGAGAGATTGGTCTAGGGTGGTCAGTGATTCCAGTGTCACAAGACCTATGTTTAGATTTTACTTGCTGGGGAATCTGCCATTTTACCTTTCTGCACCCATTTTCTCCTGCATTCTTAGCACTTAGTTCACGTGTCACCTTGTGGCAGCCTTTCCTGCCCTATCTTCCCCATCAAAATGAGTTATGAAACCCCTTCTCCACGCTCCTGTCATTATGCCTTAGTACCATTGACTAACTGTTGATTTATGCTGTGCTTCCCCCAGAATGGTAGCTTCTGGAGTGCACCATGTCCTTTGTTCATCCTTGTAGCCCTGGTTCCTAAAACCTAGTTATTGGTTGACTAGGACTTTATATGCTTTTAAGTCTGAACAAATATTTCTTTAGGATTGGTTACATTTCTTTGGAGAAGAAAGAGCTTGAGCTAGAATTGGATTGAAAGTGTGATTTTTTTTTTTCTTTTAGCAGCAGGTTTTGGAAACTTTGATGGGATAGGCTATAAAATTGAATTTTTGGGTAATATTTAAATTTCACTCTTATAATAAAGTTATTATAAATATAGAATATTATCAAAAAGCAAATAGCAACATTAATAAAAAACACCTGTAATACTCCTACTACAGCATATACATTGTTAACATTTTAGTGTATTTCCTAGTCTCTTCTGTGTCTACGTGTGCTTTGTATATTTTATAAAATCAGAGTGAGACTGTACCACCTTTTGTATGCTTTAAGTTATATAGTATTGAAAATATTTCCCTGTGTCACAGTCTTCTAAGACATGGCTTTTAATGGTTGCTTAAGCATAATGGGACATAACACAGAGCTTCTCAAGTATGTGTAATATAAGGACACTTTAAACAAACATTTTTACATGTTCTTGATGTTGAATTAAATTATCTTTATTATTATGTTTCCCAAATGTCTATAAACAAGAACTATGAGGTATAAATGTATACTTATAGCCCTTCTACAATTATAAAACCAAAACAAATTTTCAAATTAACTTCAGAACCAATATAATTCACATTAACAACACTGGATATTTTGCTGAAACTAAATTATTGCTTAAAATGTAGATATGGCCCTTATTCTTTTTTTTTTTGGCCGCATTGGGTCTTTGTGGGCTTTCTCTAGTTGCGGCAAGCGGGGGCTACTCTTCATTGCGGTGAGCAGGCTTCTCATTGCGGTGGCTTCTCTTGTTGCAGAGCACGGGCTCTGGGCACGCGGGCTTCAGTAGTTGCGGCACACGGGCTCAGTAGTTGTGGCTCGTGGGCTCTAGAGTTCAGGCTGAGTAGTTGTGGCACACGGGCTTAGTTGCTCCGTGGCATGTGAGATCTTCCCAGACCAGGGATTGAACCTATGTCCCCTGCGTTGACAGGTAGATTCTTAACCACTGCACCACCAGGGAAGTTCTGGCCCTTATTTTTATGGAAGCTCTCTGTTCTGTGTGCCATGCTTTTCTTTGTTTGACCTATAATGAAACTTTGGTTTGTATAGCAAGCCATTTGGCTTTTAATTGGTATGACCACATTATTTATATACAGTCACCTCTGTTCTTCTTTCTCATTAGTCACTAGCCTATGAAATTTAAAGAACTTAATACTTAACATCAATAAGATTATAAATGCAAATGCTGGTAATCAAGAAGCATCTTTCACTTGTAAGATGATTATTCACATGATCGAGACTATATTTACATATTTTAAGATCACCCTTGAGATAAAAATTCAATATTGAAAAATATTTTGAAGTGGATTTGCAGATCCCTGGGGACGACATGTCTTTGGGCCCCATTTGAAAAATCCTGGTGTGACTGTAAAATGCATGGGCTCTGAGGTGGGCTCTGGGTTGGAATCCAAACTAAGCCTTCCCTGTGCTCTGTGGGTTTGAGCAAGTTTCTTAACCTTTCAGAGCTTTCATTTCCTAATCTGTGAAGTGTAGATAATGGTAACTTTAATCAATTAATTGAATAATTTTAACTCAGAGCGGTGCAAACATGCATGCTTTTTTCCCCTCTAGTCAGAATTCCCAACTGTGCTTTGTCAAAATCTTCCTTTCCTCTAGGGGACAGATCCCTTGATGATGCCTAGAGCAGAGTCCACAGGCTTCTGGTCACTCTGGGTTATTGAAAGTGCACCATTGTAAAATTTCACTATTATCTAATTGAAAGCTTTTCCTACTCCCATTGCTGACCAGACTTGTGGCTCTGGGGGTGTGAAGTGGGAAAAGGTAGATTTGTTTTACCTTTCCGCTCCTCTTCCCTGTTCCTCACCTCAGAGAGTTTGGGGGTGGGAGGACAGTCTGTCTTGGGTATTTCTTCCCTGCTCCCTTCTAGGTCCCAGAGGTTGGTGTGTAGGGATGGGCAAGAGGGAGAGGGACAGGGATAAGTGTCTGTTACCTGGCTGCTCTTGGGTCCTCCCTGATGACATTTACTGGTTGCCTGACCAGCACTGCCTGTGTGCAGTCCCCATGATTGTGAGTTCCTTAGAGGATAGGCTTTCTCACCGTGTGCTCTCCAGACCTGGAGAGGAAACTGGTATTATGTTCTTTCAACCTCTTTTAGGCCATCCCCTCCCCTTCTTGTTACCCCACAGCTGGGGCCCACTTGCCCAATGGACAGCCCTCTCGGGTGGGCACCTGGCAAGAGGGCTTAAGGCCATCAATTTCCGTGGGACTTCTTGACCAAGGGGACTCATGTCCATGCCAAACAGAGGGGGAGCGGCGCTGGCCCTTCTCACTCCATTTCTCCTTCCCCTGTCCAGAAGGGTCCAGGGCAGATGTGTAATTCAGCTGCCTGAGCACATATTCACCGAGCATTATGATTTTTAAAAATTCTTGTCCCAATTCTTTTTTTGTGGCACCCCTGAACTCAGTAACTGATTGACTTAGAGGAGCCCACTGCGGGGGTAGGGAGAGTACCACCCCAAAATACAGCACGACCCACTAGGTCAAAGGGTCCAAGGTTCCCCCTCCCCATCTCTACTCTTCTTTTGTGGGCTGTGGAGGGGGAGGGGCAGTGCAGGGGCACAAATGGGGGCTGGGTTAAAAGGATTCATACTATAGCTTCTTAATACATCCTTGAATTAGCCCAGCCTCAGTTACTGACTGCTCTCTACTTTGTGGGGAACTCACCTCCTCTCTATTTTTAGCTATGGGTTCTATTTGCCAATCTGGTGCAACTGGAAGAGTCACTACTTTATAAATTGCTGTGGTATTAAATATGATAATGCCAGGCACATTGTAAGCACTCTATAAACGGTAACTGTTACAGTTATTGAAGTGCCAAGTTTATTTGACTCTTCTGTTGTTAGACATTTAGGTAGTTTACTCTTTTCCACTATTTTAAATAATGCTGTGATGATCTTTATAGCAAAGACTTTTATCCTTAGGACAAATTGCTATAAATGGAATTTCTAATTCAAAGAGTGCAGTTATTTGCATGGTTTTTGTTACATGATACCAAATTGCCGCTCAGAAAGGATAGAATTTTGCTTTCCCTGATTCTCCTTTGATACCTGATTCTTCTTTGATAATAGATTGTATAATTTTTGAAAATACTTGATAATTTGACAGGTGAAAAAGTAGTCCCTGATTTTAATTTGGATTTATTTGATTGCTACTGGTTTGAATACATTTTCATATATTAAAGACTCGTATTTTTTTTAACAAGTTGCTTGTTCAGATGATGGGTCCTTTTTGATATAACTAGGAAGATTGAGTAGCTTTAGGTATGAAAAAAAAGGGAGCTTGGAATAACTTGAGCAGGGAATCTCCAGCAGTAGGGAGGGAAAAAAATGACCACATCTGACCAGACGTTCCTCTTATTTATCAGTTGCCTTCTGAGACCTTTTAGCTCCGATTCCATAGATTTCCCCTGTGCAGACTTCTCATCTTAATTTGGTTTCAGGGCCTACCTTAGATGTCGTCTACTTTGTGCCACTTCCTGGTTTCCTCCTGAAGGACATGTCTCTTCCCACATCATCCCACCATACCTCCATACAGCTCTTAGGACGTTGCTGTTTGACTGTGTTTTTAGATCTCGCCCCTTAATTACACAGGCTCCTCAAAGGCAGCGATTTTTCTTTTTTTGACCTCTAGTGTTTGGCACAAAGGCACTCAAGCAGGAAGTAAGGTGATGAGTAAGAATCATCCTTTTTCTCTGGTAGCTCACAGTTTATCAGAGAAAATGGACATCTAAACTTACTAAATATAATGGAGAGTGTTCTGCTGTGCTAGAGGTTGTGGATAATGTTACAGGGGAGTAGAATAGAGGAATTTCACTTAAAGTGGGGCCGTATCAGAGAAAGCTACAGTGAGAATGAGAGTGGAGCTGGGCTTTGAAGAATGAGGAGGAGTTCATCAAGCAGGTCGGAGAAGAACATTTCAAGTAATGAGAACAGCTTATCAAAGGTCTAAAGATACAGGCACATGAATATCAAGCGAAAGTATATGGATGGGAAAGGATGAAGAATGAGGTTCAAGTGTCCCCCTCTGTTCTCCCCAAGACCCCATCTTCATTACCTTTACTCACCACGATCCCTTTGCTTTGTCTGGAATATCTCCCCCTGTCTCCTCGGATCCTATCAATCATTCTGCAAAGTTACTGAATACTTATTATACACCATGCACCAAGGAAAATAGACAGAAATGGGTTCATGGACAACTTTGAATGGCATCATGGGAATGTTAGCCCCATGCTGAAAATCTACGCAAGAGAGTGGTGTCTTACCCAGACACTTTTTGGACTGCTAAGATTCCAAATAACTAAAACATTTTCTATTATAGCAACTGTAGATAAAATAGATATTCTTAGCAATCAAAAGAGTATTATAATTTCTTTAGTTCCCCATGATGACAGTTTCTCTCAAACCAGGCTTAGGCAATCGAAGAAAATAGAGCTTCATATCTTTTTATATAACTGATCTTCTTTTCTGTTGGTTCACATCTGTTGTTCCAGTCTCTTTTCCTTCATGATAAATCTTTGGACATGATAAGGCATGCCCAAAGCATAGTGGCATAAAACAACCACTTTATTTTGCTCACAGATAGTATGGGTCAAAAATTCAGACAGGGCATGGCAGGGACTTGTTTCTTCTCCCAGACGTCTGGGACCTCAGCTGGGAAGACTTGGATGGCACAGCATCCCTCACTGCTGGGAACTGGAATCATCTGAAAGTGTCTTCACTCACATAACTGTCAACAGGGTTGGGAGGACTCAAAGGCTCCACTCAGCTGGGGCTGTTGACCAAGAGTGTCTGGAAGTGGCCTCTACATGCAGCCTGGGCTTCCTCCCAACATGGCAGCCTCCAAGTAATCAGACTTCTTACAGGGTGGCTCGGGGCTCCAAGAGTGAGGGTCTTAGTGGCCAAGGGGGCAACTACATGGCCTTTTTAGTGACCTCATCTTAGAAGTCACGCAGTGTTGCTTTTGCCATATCTAGTGGTCAGAGGAGTCTCAGGCCCACTCAGATTCAAGGAAAGGGAACATAGATGCCCAACTTCTTGGCAGATGGAATGTCAAAGAATTTGTGGCCGTTTTTCAAAACTGCCATAATAAGATTTTAATTTTTCAGCATAAACAGTCTCCTTTGAATCTTTTCAAAGTTCAACTTCCTAATCAGAGCCCTTTGAGTAAACACTTCATTCTTCAGAGTTCTGCCCACTTCCCTTTCTAAACCCCCAAATCTTATTCCATCAGGGCAGGGATTTTGTTTGCATCACTTATCTCCAAGTCCTCACCAACCCAGAACAGTGTCTGGCAAATAGTTGATGCTTAATACCTGTTACTGACTGCTTCATGAGAATGCTTACTGTGTCTTTGTGTGAGTTCGAGAGAAGAGGATGTCTGTGTGGTATCCTCTGCTTCATTGTCTAGTTTGGAATGTATCCTGGAGTTGTAACTAGTCCTGTCTGTCCTTTGGGGGTGATGTGCAGGAACCCACTATGGAGGTTGTGGTGCTAGACATTTGTCTCAAAGTCCCTGTGCACTGAGACCTCTTTGCTCCAACCACAGACCTCTGCTGGTCCACCAGTCTCTTAGCAACTTCTAGGTGCCCTGAGTGCCAGGCAGGCTTTAGGGAGAGAGCACTGGCTCAGGCTTTAGGGAGGGAGCACTGCTGCCCCAAGCTCATCCTTCTGTCTCCTGCTGCTACATCCGAGCCCTTGCTCCCATACATATATTGACACAGAGCTGAAGATTGAACTTCAGTAGCCTGAAGGCCACACCCATGTTCTGTATGGGAAATGGGAGTCTCAGGATTTCTGCAGTTCCATTGCTCCCTAAGTTGAACTGGTTTTGGTGACAAGAAGGAATGTGTATGTGGGGAGGGGCTGTGTGAATGAGGACTGTATCTTTATTTACCAGTTCTACTCCCTTCCTTCCCCATAAGGCCAGAGCGTGTGGGCTTCTCTTTTACTTCCCCTTCCATGGCTGGGGCTTCTTGTATATCACATCCTCCTTTCCAACTCAAACTTAGCTGCAAATAAGGAGACACTTTATAGATGGAGCACGTGACGAAAAACTGCTCTATCAACAAGGGAACACAAATTAGGAAGCACTTCAAAAATATTGTAACAGTTACTCTCCATTACATTGAGGCACAAGTAAAATGACCTTAACTAGTTATGGACCAGCCGCCTTCCACCAGACCACATTTTCACAACACCAGTACCATAATGGGAGTCTGGAGAGTCTGTCTGAGGAAGGTGTGAGTGCATTGTCAGGACTCTTAAGTGCTGCCCGGTCCTTGTTGCTGACTTTAAAAAGTGAATCCTTGAGTGTCAATTTTCTCTTCAGTAAAATGGGGATATGCTACCCGTCTTCTGATTGGCAGCTACTACAAGTTCAGCATGATTGTTAAATGAATGCTTAGATGATTTCCATGGAAACCAGTTTCCCATCTCATTCTTCCTGAAGTTTCCTAACACTGTTTCCCAAAGACCTGGGGTGCTTTAGAAAATACAGATGCCAGCCTGCTCTGGTCTAAATGAATCAGAACCTCTGAGGGATGGGGCCCAGGGATTTGTGTTAAAAAGTTAATTCATGTGACTTTGTGCACTCCCTGATTAAAAACCTCTGCCAAAAAAAGACTAGAGATACAGTATTGTAGTGTTCTGGGGGCAAGTCTTTTTATGAGACTGTCTAAGGCTTCTGTTTAAGTTGGACTTGACCAGGTGAGAAATCACTTATTTACAGCTTGCTGTTGTGGGCTCCAAAGTATAGTCTTGCCAAGCCTGGTTTCTATTCCAAACCCTTTGTAAACCAAGGGGACAGAGGCAAAGTGCCTCCTTATTTGCATGAGTGTCCCTATCAGGGTTTTCTATTAACTGGACTTATGGTTGGTGAGCTTTGAGCCAGTAAGTGCTATGCTCTTTTGTTACTGCACTTGGTGTGCCTGGTGTTAACGTAAACTGTCTGTCTAAAGCTGCCTGATCCTAAACTGATGCATTTGTGTGTTGGTGGATACAAAGGGATCTATATTATCCTGAAGAGAACAAAGCAGCATTATCTTTTCCTTGTAGGAAGTTATTGTGCAACAAATGCCTAAAATGTCTCCTGGGTACAGGGACCTCTGCTAGGCACAGTGAGGGATAAGCATTATAATGAGGAGTCATATGAAGCTGATGATATTGGTAACCCATGGGGATTTGGGTGGGAGGGATGGTCAAAGGGGCTTCGACTTTATAATCTCTCAATTCTTTTCTTTTTTACTTTATTAAGATATAATTCACATACCATAAAATTTGCCATTTTACAGTGTACAATTCAGTGTTTTGAGTATAATTCACACAGTTGTATATCACCACTGCCTAATTCCAGAACAATCTCACCCCAAAAGGAAACTCCATACCCATCAAGTAGCCATTCTCCATTCCCTTCTCCCCAAAGCTCATGGCAACCACCCTTGCTTTCTGCCTCTATGGATTTGCCTGTTGTGGATGTTTCATATAAATGGAATCATATACTACGTGACCTTTTATGTCCACCTTCTTTCACTGAACATAATGATCTCCAGGTTCATCCATGCTGTAGCATTTACGTACTTCATTCCTTTTTGTCTGAATAATATTCCATTGTGTGAATATATCCCATTTTGTTTAACAAGTTTAATGTGATTGTTAAAATGAATGCTTGGGTGATTTGTATGGAAACCAGTTTCCCATCCCATTCTTTCTAAAGGACCCAGTGGAATTGTTAGGTCATATGGTAACTCTGTGTTTAACTTTTTAAGGAGCTGCCAAATGGTTTGTCTCAACTTTTTTATAAAAAGAATATATTCATACTATTTTTGTAGTTATGAACCAATTTTTAAATTACTTTTAAAATAGAACAGAAAGTATTACAGAGGACGCGAAGAAGAGTGTATATCCAGTTCTGATTGTATTCTCTGGAATTCACCAAGTTCTGTTGCTTCTTAATTTTCGATAAAGTCACAGAATCAAAACAGTAGAAGAGCTACTTCCCTTCTATCAGAGTCTCTAAAAGAAAAGATGGGGAAGAACGTGGACTCGTTCTTCACGTCAATCTCAAATGTTTCCCCCACAGTAAAATGTTATCTTCCCTGTTCATGTCAGAGCATGTTGACTGAAACTCTTTCCTAGCACTTAACACATTGTGCCAAGGAGCAAGTCATGTATATATATATACCTCTCTCCTAGATGACGAGGCCCTAGACAGCAAAGAAAGACCAAGTCTTGGGCTCCTATTTGTACCACCTGTAGAGCATGTGCTTAATATATGCCCATTAAATATTGACTTGAATTATATTAGCATCCTTAGACTTTTCAACTTGATATTAAGAGGAAAATTCTTTTCTGACCAAGATCCCTAGTTCACTTCTCTGTTGTGTGGAGTTTCTCATTCTTCTGTTTCCACCCAAAGAGATGTGGTTTAAGGCAAGGTAAGAGTTAACTTTTTTTTTTTTTAACAAAACAACAATAAGCAGGTTGTGGGAGTAGGATTATTGTGTTACTTATTATGAAGCTATGTTCTCTAAGCATGTCCATAGCTGTGAGGTCAGAAGGTTGGTAGAGAGCATTTGAGTGAAGATTAGAGAAATTATTTTCTAAGAATATATTGTGAGCCATATACACACACACGTATACATACATACACGTATATAGGTATATATAGAAAAAATATACATGGATATTCCTATTCACAAATAGATTTGTCTGTTCATATGTGTATGGGATACTGTTCTGAGCACTTCTTGTATATTATCTCATTTAATCTTCACAGCAGCCCTAAGAGGTAGGCACTTTTATTTTCTCTATTTTGGGGTAAGGAACTGAGGAATAGGGAATTTAGGAAATTTGCTAAGTTTTCTCCATTAGAAAAGAAAGGAAACAGATTTTTGACCCCAAGTAATCTGGCCTCTCTATATAGAATAAGCACATGTTTTTGTGGGACAAATCTGAGTTTGGATCCTGGCTTTACTGTTTAATAAGAATATGACCTTGGACAAGTTATCTAATCTCTCTGAGCCTCCTTTCTACAAGGGGTAGTTGGCATATTGGGAGTAAAGTTCTTCATTCCATTTTAATTCCCTCTGCTACTTCCTTGTGGGTATGTCTTTGGTAACATTACACAACGTGACAATGGCAGGATATGAGAGTGATGGCAGATTTCAACTGAAATTTTTTGGAGTTTTGTTGTGTAACAGGTAAGCTACTCAGCATGTCCTTTTCTGGCCATGATGACAATGTCGCTTTCTAAACTCACTGAGAGACCACTGTTACTCTGGACTTAATTCTGACCCGGTGGGAAATATCTTGGTAATATGAACTTTGTGAGCGCTTGGGAATGTGATGGTCAATTTAGTTTGCTATCAGTGAAGAGAGAATATTGTACCCCAGACTTTAGGAATGCATATTTCAGAAAGTGTGTATCTAAAAATCTTGACCAGTGCTAGTACATCTAGAGAAGATGACCAGGGGATTGTGTGGGATCCATGTCAAAAACGGAGTAGTCGAAGCCTCAGGGCCCTTTTGGTGTGAGGAAAAGAAGAGGAAGTAGATTTCTTTTCTTCTAGCTATGAGCTCTCTTGTGCTTCAGTGTTTCAATCAATGAATTCTGTATCTTCTTCCTATTTTCCATGGAAATGATAGAATTCCCTACATGACCTACTGACTTTTCTGGAAGCCTATTTCTAAAGTCAGATCAAAGTTATATTAAGTGTGTTTTTTGAAAAACGTTAGTCTAGAGAATCTGCGAAGCACAAAACTTTGACTGTGAGTAGAAGAATCATGGCTCATAACCACTGGTTTTGATCTCATAACCATGGATCCTATTGGAATTCCTTGTTATTAGTAGGCACAAATAAAACAAATGTTTTCTGCTCCCAGCTCTATAGGGACTTTATTAAAATTGGAGGAATAGTATTTTCGGTGCTTTGAGCTGTTAGAAAAATAGGCTTTATTATGGCTAAGTCTGCAAACTGACTGCAAAAAGGGATGATTGGGTTGATTTCTATGCATGGTGACTTAACTTTGTGTAGGGGCTCTGCCATACACAGAGACTAACATAATTGTTGTTCTTGGAAGGTCCATTAGGCCTAAAAATATGTCTCCCGTTGTTAATTGTGCTAGGAAAAAAAACCAAGCATAACTCGAGTGTTCCCTTTTGTGGATGCAGGAAAGCTTTGTTTTGGAATATGGAGGCCCCAGCAGAAGAGAGCTAAGGCAATGTAGGCTTTTACTGAGCGCCTGCAGGATACCTCTCACTGGGGATGTAAACAATATGGTTCTTGGCCTTCAGGAGCCTGGATTAGAAGGAAATTGATCAATCAGTCAATCACTAATTGAGATCCACTGAGAAAAGTGCTCAATACAGACATAAACAAAGTGCTGTGAGAGAACAGAGGAGGATGTAATTAATTGACTGAAAATGATCAGAGAAGTCTTCAGTGAGGTGTTATACACACTGGGTCTGAAAGGACCTGTGAAAGTTGGACTGGAAGGGGGGAAGAAAGGTATTTCAGCCAGAGAGAAGACTGTGTGAAACTGGCCCCCCGACATGCTGGAATGATTGGAATGGAGCTGATAGGAGGGAGGAGTGGTGGGATTTACAAGGTAGATGGGGCCAAGTTATAATGACTCTTGTGTGTTATGTTAGGGAATTAGAGCTTTCATTCTCTGGGGACCCTGGGAACTGTGAAGGTGTGTGCGTAGGTTTTAATAGCCTGACCTCCCATGTGTGATACAGCAACCTTTGGTTTTATGATCAAATAATTTGGGAAACATTCCATACTATATTTCTCTTTTTTTGGAGACTCTGTGTATGTAACCACATTGAAGGCTCTGATATGATAAGATAAACCCATTTGACTTGTTTATGCAGGGTCCAATGTGTTCAAACATGGAACCCTTTTCATTTACCTTGTATCATGTTTAGGACATCTGATATCGGGAAAGGAGGAGGAGGAGGAACGACAGGTTTCTAGGAAAACAGAAGAACCTTGCTCACCAATCTATCAATATTGGGGGTGGGGGAAGGGGAGCCATTTCTTAAACCTAAAGAGAACCCCGGATTGGGCGTGAGGAAGTCTTGGTTCTTATTCTGGCTTTGCTGTTAAGTATGCTGTGTGCCTTTGGCCAATTCACTGTTTTGAAACTCATCCTCCAGACGCAGGTGGTACTGCCTGACCACAAATAATTGGACACTGTATTAAGCTCATTAAATCCTCAAATCAAACCTAAAGTTAGATTCCCATTTCAAAGGTAAGAAAACTGAAGAGTTAAGAGATAAAGGAATGATTCAAAATCACTGTTTAGTAAATGAGGGTTCTTGGATGGGTGAAGGATGGGACATTTTCAGTGGAAGAAACAGTTTAAAGGCACAGAAGCGAAAAGGGGTAGGCAGTCTTCAAGGACCCACATACTGTGTATAATAATCTGCTATGTAGCCCATTTGGAAGAGTGGTGGGAGACAAGAATAGAAAAGGTAGGTTTAGGTCAGGTTGTAGAGGGCTTTTGAATGCCATGTCTTATTTGCATTTTATTTGCATTTTATCATCCCAGTTTTCAAATGAGGGCTTAGAAATGTTATCATTCAGTGTTCTTTGAGTCTAAGATGATATATATTTAAACATACACTATTATTTTATGTATTTTATTTTATGGAAAAAAATGCCTTATTGAAAGAGCACTGTTAGACTTACTTGGACATGGATTTATAGTGTGTCACTCTCTTGCATACACAAAAAGGAAAATAAAAGTGAAATATATTCGTAAAGGATTCCTAACACTTTCTGATATTCAATTCCAGCTTTGAATCACTTTTTGACTCATTATCCATATTTTGCTACCTGATAATTGTCCTCTATGTCATCAAGGGCACTGACAGTACAACATTTCTTAAGAATGGTTTATCATTTTTTCTCCCAAGTCACTGACACATATTCTGCAATTTTCAGTGCTGGCACTTTCTTGATCTTACCAGAAGATCTTAACAAAAAGTCTTCTCACAACTACTGAGGCTCATATTTCTCCCTGAAATGGACCTTGAATTATTTGTTTAGGATTGCACTGGTCCAGTCACACCACCAGAAATGGCAACCAAGTACACTCTTGTTGACAGCCATGTCCTGGCTGCAGCTTGACTGTAAAAAACATTCTGATTTTGATGTTAAAATGTTCCAGGAAAAAAGAGAAGGATTTTAGAATTAACAAAATATGGTAGCTTATTGAAGGTTAAACAGTGGTAGAAGCTGCAGAACCAGTATTCAGAAATAAGAAATATGCATCCTGGAGCCAGACTGCTTAGGTTCCAGGCCCAGACCCTCCACTTATAAGCTCTGTGACGTTGGGCAAGTTTCTTCACCTCTCTGAATCTATTTCCTCATCTGTAAAATTGAGATAGTAATACCTGTCTTACAGAGAAGAGTAACTGCAAAGTAAGTGCCTGGTTCTTATTAAGCACTCTGTATGTACTGTCTTCTATTAATAACATCTTTGACAGGAGGAATTAACATGTATAGAGCATTTCAGTATGTCTTCAGTGCTTAATCTTTGGCCTATTTGATAGGAGAAAGTTGAGACTCGGAGAGGTCAGCTCCTTCACAGCCTCACTGCGCGTCAGTGGCAGACCTGAAACTTGGGACTTCTGGTTTTGTTCAGTGCTCTTTCCATTGTTCTCATTGTCTCTCCTCCTACTGGTTATATCCAAAATACGGATACAGGGTTGTGGATCATGCTTTGTAGTGCTAGCCTGCGGTCAGAGTGAATAGTGGTCTCAGAAAAAATATTCACTGTTGTCCCTGCCCTTGCAGTCTTGGAGGAGTTATCATCTTTGGTTGCCAGATAGGTGTGTTCATAGTTTAGATATGTCCAGACATGGTAGGGCATCAGAATAATTCTGTCCCCAGTACTGTCTAAGATCGGGCCTGCTTTGTGTTCTTGTGGGTCACTAGCTTTCTGAAATGAGGTTAAGGTACAGGTATTATTCACCTGGTGTGAATGTCTACTCATGTTAAAAATATAGCAGGGAAGCTGGATCTGGCATTCCAGACCAAGACTTGGACCCTGTGACCTGAAAGTTGGGACATATCAGGGCCTGTCTCCTCCCTGAAGAGGCCACTGTAGCTTGCTCCTTGTCAAGCATGTCTAAGGGCTCCGATGTCACCTGTCACCAGGCATGCCTAGTTGACTATCAGCGTTTTCTGCTGATCTTTGTCTAAGCAGAGAGAAAGGGAAAGAGAGAAGAAGTCAAGACAGAAGTCCCTGGAAAAGCAAGATGCATAGAAGAATATCTTCTCCCCTGTTCCTTACCCCTAGGCTTAGCTCTTCCAAGAATAAGCTTTTCCAGTACAAGCTGATTCCATTGCTCTCTTTCCTTTCCTCTGCAGCCCTGGGGCATGGGTTATAATTAATTATCTGGGAGCCACCTCTTTCTCCATTTGTTGCATTTGGCTCTTTAGTGTCCTTTTTTTTTTTTTTTTTTTAAACCAGGACACAAGGTCATTAGACTGCACTTAGTTGCCTGACATAGTGATGGAACATACAGGTTAACACGGATACCAGGGCTCACCTGAGGCCCCGACAGGAACCTTCCTCAGCAGCAACAGATGAGAGCTAACACATGGACATTTGAGTCTAGAACACATATTTTATTTCAGGAACAAAAAGCTGTGCAAAGATAAGAAATAAACAAGAAAGCTTGGCTTTGCTGGTCAAAGCCAAGCCCAGAGACAAGGTAGTCCTGATCTGGTCCTACAGCACATAGCATTTCTCTCCAAGTTGCCTTCCTTAGCGGAGTCTCTCAGAAACCTGCGTGCTTATAGCCAGATGCTTTTCTAGGAAGGTGGAGGCTGTCCTGGATGAATGATTATATTTAGCTCAACTTGATGTCGTGTGTGGCTGTGGCTACGAGCTTGCGTTTCGGAGTCAGATCCACCTGGTTTGAATCCTGGTTCTTCTACCCAGTAGCTGTGTATCTCAGGCAAATGTGCTTAGTCTGTTAAGCCTCACTTTCCACATCTACAAAATGGGGAGGGAACAATGCCTATCCCAGGATCTTTGTCTTAAGAAATTGTATAATGTAAGGTCAGTATGAGTCATTTAGCTTAGTCTCTGACATGTAGTAAAAGCATCCAAAGAAACTACTTGATAGCGCCTGTACTCCTCCCAAATTCAGTCTCATACCACACTGCCCCATCGTTCACTACCATTCAGCCACAGCGGCCTCTTTTTTTCTCTGAAAGAGCCAAGGTCTTCCCCACTTCAGAGCCTTTGCACTTGCTTTTCCCTCTGCCTGGACTATCTCACCCTCCCTCACCCTCTCCCACACCTCTGGCTCCTTCTCATTATCCTGGTGTGAGCTAGTATCTTCAAGGAGCGCAGCCAGCTGGTTAAGAGCATGGACTCTGGATTCAAATCCTGGCTTTGCCACCTACTGACTCCATGACCTTGGGCAGGTTACTTCTCTGTATCCCAATATCTTCAACTGTAGAATGGAGTGATAATACCTATTTCATGAGGTTGTTGTGAGGATGAAGTGAATTACTATATGTAAAGCACTTAGAATAGTGCTTGGCATGTAGTTAAGCTATGTAGAAGTGACTGCTGTTATTATAAAATGTCATTTCCTCAGAGAAACCTTCCTTGACCAGTTTATCTAGAGTTTCCTCCAGACCACTGTAATGATTTATTGTGATTACTGACATATTTGGGTGTGTTTTTGCCATCTTATTTTATCCTACTTTCTCTCCCCCTCCCTTCCATTGGATTCATCTGGTTTCCTTCATTTCTCTTTCTCTTCCTCCCATGGTTTGGAATACACACATCCTATTTCTTTTATTTTAATGATTTTCCTTGCATTTTTTTTTTTAAATTTCCTGAGCTCATAGTGTTTTATTGTACATAGTAAAACAATATTGTAAATATTATTTGAATTACTTCAGTGAAAGTTTTGATATATCTGCAGAAAAGCCAATCCATACAGATAGGTTCCTTGCATTTTTTAAATACAAGTTCCTTACTTAATGTCTAAAGTAAAACATCTCCCTCCTCCTTAGAATTCAAGATCCTTAGAAAGTTCTCTAATTCTGCTTACTCCCTTCATTTTCATCTTTAGTGTTGTCTGTTTTTTTGATTCCAACTTGTTTTTCCATTCCCCAAATTAGCTGTCATTACTCTTTTACACTGTCAGTGCTTTAGATACCCACATTCACTAATTTCTTTCACTATATTAGACATACATGTTGGTTGGAAGGATAAATGACCATAGCAGTTGAGGGTAAGAGTATAAATCAGGAATAAAGTATATCTTAGCAAAACATCTATAATAAATGACACTAATGAAGGTATCATAAAACATATCTGGATGTCACTTGGTATTTAAGTGCTGTCTTACACCTGATCATATTTATTTATTTATTTATTTAAACATCTTTATTGGAGTATAATTGCTTTACAATGTTGTGTTAGTTGCTGCTGTATAACAAAGTGAACGAGCTATATATATACATATATCCCCATATCTCCTCCCTCTTGCGTCTCCCTCCCACCCTTCCTATCCCACCCCTCTAGGTGATCACAAAGCACCAAGCTGATCTCCCTGTGCTATGTGGCTACTGCCCACTAGCTATCTGTTTTACATTTGGTAATGTATATATGTCCATGCCACTCTCTTACTTCGTCCCAGCTCACCCTTCCCCCTCCCTGTGTCCTCAAGTCCGTTCTCTACGTCTGCGTGTTTATTCCTGTTGTGCCCCTAGGTTCTTCAGAACCTTTTTTTTTTTTTAGATTCCACATATATGTGTTAGCATACGGTACTTGTTTTTCTCTTTCTGACTTACTTCACTCTGTATGACGGACTCTAGGTCCATCCACCTCACTCAAATAACTCAATTTAGTTTCTTTTTATGGCTGAGTAATATTCCATTGTCTGATCATATTTAAATTAATTCAGTAGACAGCCCTTACTGTGTTTATAGCCTCAGTAGGACATACTAGTGATACAGCGGTGTAAAAGAAGTTCTCTGCCTTTGAAGAAGCTTATACTCTTTACATGAATAATGAAATCTAGTACTTATTCATGAAAGCATATCTAGTAAACACCTACTGTATATAAAGCCATGACCTAGACACTGGGCATGAAACTGAATGAGACAAGGTGTGCCTGGCAATGATACTTACATTCACCAGGGAGGGGGTGGGTCGGGGCAGTGAAGGCAAAATTAAAGCACAGAGGGGGGTAGGGAGAAGGCCTCTGACTGAGAAATTGACCTTTGAGCAAAAACTGAAAGGAGGTGAGGGAAGAAACCCTGCAGTTATCTGGAATAGGAGTTTCAGGAAGAAGGATCTGCAAGGGCAAAGGCTCTGAGGCAGAAGAGCGCTTGGAGAACCCCAGTAACGGGAGTGTGGTAGGAGATAAAGAGGTAGTGGGGCAGTAGAAAACTTGAGCCATTGTCAGGAATTTCGTATTAACTGAGTGAGGTAAGAATGAAACAAGCATTATGAAGGAATTAAGTGGTTAGGTGACTGAATAATGTATTGTTCTAGAGCCTCAAACACTTTTTCCCCATACCATTTTTATGTATGTCTGGATTGAAGATGATTTCTCTTATATGAGTTTGGAACTTTTCATCCTTAAATTTTGAGGTGGGAGAAGTTCCATTCCTGGTAATAGAGAAGTACCTTGTATCAGACTGAATCTTCTGCAGAAAAAATAATTATAAACTCTAAACAAAATATGTGAAAACAATTGTTTGAAGTCACTGAAGAGCAACCAGAGTAGATGGAAACGAAAGAGGATTTGACTCTAAAAAGTAAGGAAAAGATATAAAATGTGGGTGAGAGCCACAGTTATGTGGCTTTTCTTCTGAGGGTATTATTATCCCCCAGTATGCACAAGGCAAAGTGGCTGGAACTCAAATAGAAAGCTGTACTCTTTGCCTGAAGAGTTTGGGCTTGACAAAACAACTGGAAATTGAAAGGGAAAATCCTGGAAGAGGGGAACAACAGAGCCTGTGCATAAACACCCCTCACATATTTGGTTGACCTCTGAATTGTACTTGGATGAGTGAGACTTTCAGAACCCAAGGAGGAAATAACCGCTGGAAGGCTGACATTGCTGATCTGAGATTTCAGCTGCTGCTCAACACAGGGGAGGCAGATTTCATACCTAGTTAGAGACCTGCCAGTTTGAAGGGTATGATAAAGACCGGAAGCTTTTCATTGAAACCCTAGAAGGGCTGCAGTTTAGAATTAAAGGTTATATCCCCAAAGGGCATTACCCTAGGACTAAGGGCAATACCAAAATAGACCTGTCCCAACAAAGCATAAAATAAAGCCTTCACAAGTTCAAGGTTATCCTTCAGTAACTTAACTTCCTGGTAGAACAAAAACCACTCTTCAGAGAAAGATAATGGAAGTACAGAAAAGATTGAAAAGAAAGTAAATAGAAGTTCAGTGACTTGTGAGGTAATATCAAGAAATCTAACATATGTATAATTGGAGTTCCAGAAGAAGAAGGGAGAGGGGGAGGAGGAGGAAAGGGGAGACTAGGGCAGAAAAAATATTTGAAGGAATATTAGCTGAAATTTTGCCAAAGTTGATGACAAACAGCAACCCACAGATCCTGGAAGCTCCATGAATTCCAAGCAGTATAAACACAAGGAAGAACATACCTAAGCACATCATGGTCAAACTGCTAAAAAAACAAGACAAAGTCTTAAGAGCAGTCAGAGGGGGAAACACATATACACACATTACCAGAATGGCAGCCAACTTTTATCAGAAACAGTGGAGGCCAGAAGTTAATGTAATGACATCTCTGCAGTCCTGAACAAAGAAAACTACATCCTAGACTCTATATCCAGTTTATATAAATATATATATATGCAAAATAAAGGCATTGTCAGATTAAAAAAAAACAAAAACAGAAATTTTGTTACTAGATGACTCACAATAAAAGAAATACTAAAAGAAGTAATTCAGGCCAAAGGAAATTGATACCAGATGGAAATTTAATTCTATAGGAAGGGAGGAAGTGTGGGCATAGGAAATGATAAATATGTCACTAAATCTAAAAAATTATCTTTCTGTGTCAGTTTTTTAAAGTAAATTGATACTTGAAACCAAAAATAATAACAGCGTATTGTTTGTAGTATATACAGAAGTGAAATATATGGCAGCAAATATATATATAAAAAATAGCACTAAGGATGGAATGGAGTATAAATGGAATTTGAAAGTTTCTTGCATTATAATTTAAAGTGATATAATATTAATTCAAGATACACTGTGATAAATTCAGGGTGTATATTATAATCTCTAAAACAAGCACTAAAGAAAGGGAGGGAAGGATGGAGTAAGAAGAAGGGGATAAAAGCTAAAAAAAAAAAAAAAGAAAACTTGATTAAAAGAAGACAGAAAGGAGAAACAAACAGAAATAAAGTCTACTTAAACCCAGTTATATCAATAAATATATTGAATATAAATGAACTAAACACTAATGACAGAGATTGTCACATTGGATAAAAATGCAAGACTCAAATATAGTTGTAGCCCTCCAAAAAAAAAAAAAAAAAGGGCTTGTGTAAGAATGCTTATAGCAGCTTTATTCATAATTGCCAAAACTGAAAACACCTAAATGGGCCTAGTTGTGGTCCACGACTGCAGAATCCATATTCTTTTCAAATATTCGAGTAATGCATGTTCAGGTAATACACGTGAATCACAGCTAAACTTTATTTCATCATCGATTCAGACTAATGAGGTGGATTGGGGCACCCTCATTTTTATAAGTCTGGAAATGAGGCTCAGAGGAAGACGGGTCTTGTTCAAGATGGCAGTCATGATGAAAGATGGGACATCTCTCACCATGGAGGTAAACAGTGAACATCCGTTCAACTTTAAAATCCAGGTACTTTCTACTCAAGAGCTCAAAGTGAGTTAGCTTGGGTCTTAGATCTAGAAGCCACATCTCCTGAGTCCCAGTCAAGAGCTAGAAATCTATATCATCTTCTCATTATATTCTAATAGAAATTTCTGTAAAAATCCCATTTGCTCACTGTTGTCAGTCCAACCAGTGGGAGATCTGTTTTGTTGCAAGTGGGTAATAAAACCCTTTCCTAAAGGAAAGCCTCACCTTTCTTATTTTCCCATAATTTTAGGTTTATGCTTACTAAGGAGGAAGCCAGGGCAAGGAGACAGCCAAGGACATTTTAATTGAGTCAAGTGGGACATGCTTTTAATCAGGTTTTAGTGTTATAGCTTCTGGAAAGTGCCTTGAGATCTCTTAATTATCTTACCAAATCTGCATTTCAGTTTGGTACTCATGAGTGTTTAGAGAGTCACTGATAAACTAACCAGCTTCCCTGAGGAGAATAACTGAAGCCTCTGGAGGAAAACAGTCCTAAATTAGACTGAAGAAGTATGAGATCACAACAATGTGAGCAGAGGAGTTATTGATCAGATGGTTCAGAGATCTAGATCATCTTAAAATCTTGTTTATTCTATTATTCCTTTTGAGTATGTAGTGAACACTTGCTGATTGCTTCTCCTGAAGCCACTTCCCCCTTTCTCCATCCTAGCAGTGCCTTAATTTCTTTAAGACATCTGTGTGGTTCTGGGATGCTGGCTCCGTCCACCCTTAAGGTTTGGCCAGTCAGCAAGTTCCATCCCCCTGGCCACCATGATTATTTTGGATTGGGCATGCAACCTAAGAGGTGCAGTCTAAATAAACTCTAGTTGGTGTGGTGTGTGGGTGCGATTTGATTACAGAAAATGACTTACCAATCCTGTGCTCTGACCCTAGACTTATAAAGGGGTTCCCACTGTTGTAAATATGCACTTGGAGTGAAAAGAGAGAAGGAACCAGTGCCTGTCAGGGCTGCTGTGAAGGTTGCATGGGAGCTCATAAAGCACCTTGCAGAAAGTCTGGCATAAAATATAAATTCATGCTTTAAGGACTTTTTGAATTACCAATGACAGAAGCTACCTCAGACAAACAAGCAAAAAGCTAGGAATGTATTGGAAATGTACTAAGGAAGCTCAGAAAGTTGAAGGAAATGTTCTAGATACCTGGGCAACTCTGAGGGCTTTATACACCAGAATCAGATTCCAGTGCCCCCAGGGCTCTCCTTGGGTCTCATCGCTGCTTGTCTGTGGTTGAATTTCTTTTCTCTAGGTGATAGGAAAGAAGGTCACCTGCAGCCTCCACTCCTCCTGTCTCTGTGACCCAAAAGGCAAGGTCCCTACTCCTGAAACTCCAAATTTAAAAATCTTGGGGAAGGATACTAACGGCTTGGGTCATAGTTCCACCTCTGGCTCAAGGGCTGTGGCCAGGGATTGGAGAACTTGGCTGGTCAGATCCGGGCCACACATGCTCCACCTGACATTTCCCTGGTAGATGGGGAGGAGTATGAGGGGCAGTGCCACCCAGAATCATGTCTGCATGGCATGAAGAACAATTTTCCCCAAATGGTGCTGAATAGTGAAACAAGTGTCCATAGTTATTTGGTATTGCTTTTCTTCCTAAGCAGATTTATTCTCCTTCTCTCTCTAATCAGGGTGGGGAGCAGGAAATAGGAATGTAGGGGGGAAGGTTAAGTGTGAATCTTATTGTTCACTTACTATGTAATTAGTAACTTTTGCATGTATTAGCCTATTACCTCTCATTTAATCTTTACTATAATACTGTGAGGTAGATAATATTGCCATTTCAGCCAGAAACAAGCTCAGGCTAAGAACTAACCCAGGACCACCAGATATCCAAGTGATGGAGCCAGGAGCCGAAGCTGGGTCCACTTGTCTCCAAAGTGTACCATGCTCTCAGAATGAAGTAAGCTTTCCTGGTTGGCATGCCATTCCCCCTTCCTCCCCTGGTCACTCCCACCATCTGTCCCCTATCAGGAGCCTGGATTAGAACTTGAAACCTAGGGGGAAGTCCCTGGTGGTCCAGTGGCTAAGACTCCACACTCCCAGTGCAGGGGGCCTGTGTTCAATCCCTGGTCGGGGAACTAAGATCCCACAAGCCACATGGCATGGCCAAAAAAAAAAATATGTTTAGAACTTGAAACCTAGGTTCTTCCAGACCTATAAGGACACTCTTGTCTCATCCCATAGTAAACAAAGGTTGTATTCTCTCTAAAATAAACAAATGTTTGTGTGTTGACCCCAAACTGGAGAACACATTTCTGAACACAGTGTTTTACTTAAGTAGCAAAAAAGTTGTAGCAAGAACTGGGTGGCCTGTATTTGAATCCCAGTAACTACCAACTAGGCAACATATTCTGTGCTTCAGTTTATTCATCCATGAACTGAGGCTAGTGATAGAACCTAGCTCATAGCGTTTGTTGTGAGGATTAAATGAGCTAATATATAAAGCACTTAGAGTACCTGCAAGTACTATATCAGTGTTAGCTCTCTTTATTAAAATGTGTTATTCATTATTAGTGGACTCTTTTGGTTTAGTGCCAAAACAGGCAGACTTTTCGCTTCAGGAATCTTCATTCTTTACTTGGGTTCACATCTGGGTTGTATGCATTTAGCTCTCAAAGAAACAAACCCATCTTAGTATAATCTAAGGCAGAAATAACCTACTTATGATCCAGGGAGCACAGTTCTAAGGGGGAAATAGTCTCCCTGCCTGTCTGGTCCTGTTCATACACCTACTATTAACATTTTCCCCATGTGTCCCTTTGTCATACCTACATACTGATCTTTTAAACACTCGAGTTTAAATAAGCTTCCCTCTGTCAGATCTGTCAGACGTGAGTCTGGAGTGCACAAAAGTGACTTCCTCCAAGATACTGAAGGTGATTTGGCAGAAGGGTGGGAGGGTCTCAGTTTATGTGGTAGGAGAGTCTGTGTACGTGGGTTCTGAATGGAATACACTTTTCCTGAGTGAAGAGCTAGGACAACCTGGCAGGATTTCAGGGTTGTAAGGCTCCCAGAGAGAAACAAGAGCACTGTGTGTGATGCATCAATCACTGAATCAAAGAGGGAGATGGAAGGACACATCACTCACTGGCTCTTGTAAGCTTCACAGGTTTTGGGGTGGCCCAGTTCTGGGGCCCTTTCTCTGCCTCTCTCTCTAGCTCAGATGAGTACCCGATTCTAGGATTGGATCTGAAACTCATTTGTAATTGATAAATCTGAAGATTTCGCCTCTACATCAGCGGCCACATTGGGAACGATACCTCCATATGTCGTTAACCTATTTAGTGATTGCTGGTCTGCTGATGCATCTGTCTTTGTAATTCTACCATATATTTGGTGTACAGTTAAATGCTTTTTTCCATATGAAGCATTTTACAACAAAAACATCCCCCATGTCTGTGAAACTGAAAAGACATACAGAAGCAGAGCCTTGGATTCTTCACACTGTATCTGGATCAAAAGACAAAAGTCAGACTACTTCAGAATCAAAGTGAATACTTGTAGCCTTTGATTTCGAAAGGTTAATATGATGGATGAGAATATTTCACAATAGTAGCTTCATTCAAATGCCTGAATATTGGAAAGTGTGCGGTTTGTGGTCTTCCCTTTGTTACACATGTCCCTATGTGTGACATAGAATTTTCATTAAACACTGCAATTAAAACAGTTTCTGAATGGATTCGATCTGTTCTTGATTTGAGATTCAGCTTAGCAACTGCATTCTGGCATTTGTTTCTCTCCCCACCCCTCTGCCTGTTGTATGCACAGAATTAATAAAGCCCTAGTGTGTTCTTAGTTCCCTGATGTGTCTACCCACCCACTCAGCCGGAATAATGGGTCTCACCTTTGTGCTTCTGTAGCACAGTATATCCTCGAATTATGGTACTTACAACACCGATTGTTGCATACAGTCTCTCTCCAGCTCCAATAGAATATCAAAACCTGGAAGACAGGGATATTCTTTTTCATCTTTGTATTTTTAGCATTCAGCATAATGCCTAGCAGGTAGTAGGCATTCAGCAAATATTTGAATGAATCATCATTTTATACATTAAGAAATGGATGATTCGTGAGGTATAATGACTTGACTAACATATCTGGTCAGTGGCAGACCTGGGACTGGAACCCAGGGCTTCACATCTACCCACCCCCACCCCCCCAGGTCTTTCATTATCACAGGTGTTTGTTGACATGGACAGTAAGGTCCTACACAGACATCATTTTATAATGAGTCCAGAAATGGCACAACAAAAGCCAAACCTGTGACAAATGTAAGATTGTTTAAAGACCCTGGTCTTTAAAATTTTGTTTTTCTTTGAGAGCTGGTGAGGAGGTCATGAGATCAGAGAGACATCTATGGGAGTCAACTGTATGGAAAATCTTTATTGAGGAAGTTGGTGTTTTTGGATTATGAGACCAAATTGTGGATCAGCTTTTTCAGTCACTTGTTGGAATGTGTGACTAAGGTTGGTCTGTTTATTGTGTGCTATAATACGGTATTACTTCAATCAAACCTTCTGGCATATCAAATCTTTGCCAAGAGGTCTCATGGAAGGTAAACTGGGACTGGAATGTTTCACTTAACAAAAGCAAGTCTTTCAACAAGGAGGTGTTGATACCAGCTGTGTCAGGCACTGTGTGGGGCTAGAACAACAAAGAAGCATAAAAAGAGCCTGGCCTCAGGGGAGCTGTTGATTCTGCTACACTCCTTAGATTGAACAGTAGTCACCCCTCATTATCTGTAGATGAAGAAGACCCACAGATACAGAAGACCAACTGTATTCATTGTGATTCACTGTTTAATATTGAATATAAGGAACTTGAGTATCCTTGGATTTTGTTATCCGCCAGGGCTCCTGGAACCAATCTCCAACAGATACAGAGGGACGACTGTATTACACAACGTAGTAAATCTGTTATGGAAATATATATGGATAATCTAACAAAGGAGCTGGGGATAGAGAGGGTCTATAATAACAATAATAATAGCTGCATTAATTGAGTACCATGCCAGGCATAGTGTTCTAAGCAATTTACATGTATTACTTCAGTATTTGTTTATGTTTTTGCACATTTTTCTTGTCTTGGCCCCTTCAGTATATATTAAAGGATTTTTATCTCTACGTTTAGAACCTTTGACCTTTTTTGTTTTATGACTGGGGCTCCCTAATTTGATTAGAGGGAATCATTACAACCACCTGGCAGCTTTAGATCTGGCTGTGTATAGATAGTGTGGATAACAGAGAAAAGTTATTCACATCAGTATTGACTGTTCCCCCCCCCCCCACACACACACACTTTCTCCCTGGTTCCTAACGTGGACAGATTCTTGCTTTCTGGGTCTTCTCCCAGGATTCTACTTTGTTCTAATAGGCCGAATGGAGTACAAATGTAAAAATCAGGAAGACACACTGAATCTCCACAGAAAAGAATTGAAAGATAAAGAAGAAAGAGGAGAGTGCAAATCTAAAACTGGGTTTTGAGGGTTGGGTAGGTAGGTTGGTAAGTGAGACACCCTGAACAATTGCAGTAATTGGTGAGGAGAAGATAAAAGTATGGGTTATACCCACTGAGAAACACAAGTAGAGACTGGAATTATTCTTTTTTTTTTTCTTCTTTAACCTTTGATTACTGGAATGTCTTTAAATTCCATTCTGCCCAGGCCTAAGGCACTTAGATTTGTTAGGATTTATTCAGGTTACACATATCACTCTCCATTTTAGCTGTTTTTTTCTCCCTTTCCTTGCTTAATACTTTTTCTCTTTAGGCACATAACTGAAAAATGAGGAATTCTTACATTCTTTTTAAAAGAGTTTTTTATTTAGAGGGGTAGAGTGGGCCTTGGGAATAACACAAGTTAAGTACCCAGTGTTGAACCTTAAGGGGCTGGTCAAATTTATTTGCAACACGTTACCGTATTGTCAACTAAGACTTCAGTGTCTTTCTTATTTACTGCCTTTGTGGTCGCAGCTACAATCCACGTCAGGCGTCGCGGAAGCTCTTGCTCTCTCGGCACCTCCGGTGAGTGTTCCTGGCAGGTCTAAAGCAAAGGCAGGAGGGTAGGAGCTGAAACAGAGTGGCTACTGTGAAAGCACTTGGTCAACCTATAAAGGATGGTGTTTTGTACAAAGCCTGGCACAGAGCTGACATTTAGTAAAAGTGTGTTGAATGAAAAGAAGAGGAAAAAAAGCAGATACCTGCTACTCATACCAAAATCTCTTCTTTTCCACCCACCCCATCACCACCACCACCACCAAAACAAAGCCATTCTGTTACATCTTGGGACATTTGCCAAAGAGTTGCCCAAATACCTGTACCTGGTGATTTCCCTACCTGTATCTATGTGTATGTTGCCCACATTGTGGACCACCATTCAGTAAGTTAGAATTGTCTGGTTGCTAGTAAGAGAAACCTGGCTATAGCAGCTTAAACATACCAGGGTTATTCTCTCACATAAAAGAAGTTCAGAGATTAGTATCCAGGGTTAGCATAATGGATCCATTGAGTCTTCAGGGACCTATGCTCCTTCTGTCTTTGCTGCTGGTGGATTTCCTCCTTAACCAGCTGGGAAAGCTCTTTCCTTTCTGCTGCTACCTGGAATGTAGAAATAACAGTGGTGCTCCGAAAGTCAGCTGGTACCAAAAGGTTCAAAACACAGAGTGAACTGCTACTGAATCTGCTCTACTGCTGCTGTCTGTATAATCTCTAGCAAGAACACTAACAGTGAAGGTAATCAGTATTCTGGAAGATCCCCTTGGTGTTTCAAAGTAGTTTCTTTTTCCTAGAAAGGAAAACAGGTCATTTAGTCTCTCTGTTGTCAGAGGGTTATCAGAAAAGAAGGAAATGAGTGGAAGGATGCTGTTTGCAGGGCTCAAGTGTCCTCCCCTTGGAGCCTCCCAGGGGGTGTGGGTCCATCAGACGAGTGAGAGAATCTTCTAGGCTAGTGAAAGGAAACTGTGTCATCAACATAGCTGCATAAACCACTCCCTCACCTGGGTTCACAGAGTCTCTCCTGCAGAAAAGTATCCTTGGAGATTAGGAAAAGGATGAGACCTTTTAGGAGCCGTGGGGCTATGCAGCCTTGGTCAGGAGGAGCGTGTAGGGGGATAAGAGTGCCCTGAGGCATAGTTTGTATTATGTAATTTCAGTTCTTACAATAACCCTATTAAACGAAGTAGGATCCTCATGTTATATTTAAGGGAACTAAAGTTTTAGAGGATTTGTGTCACTTACTGAAATATCACCCCTGTAGGGATGGTACTGGGATTTGAATGCAAATCTGCCTAACTTCAAAGCCTTTAATTTTTTTTTTTCTACCTTTCTAACCAGAACAGATGTTAGACTATGTTTAAGAAGTCTCATGGGTCCTTTAAGTGACTTTACTAATAGTCACATGAAAAGTTACCTCCCTTAAGAATTGGTGTTTGGAGTTCTGCTTCATTCAGCAAACATGTACTTGGCCCCAGATGTGAGCATAGCTGTCCTAGGCACCAAAAGGGGACACCAGAGAGTCAAATAATAACCCTCTTCCTAAGGAGCTCCCAGTATAGTGAATAATCAATATAAATAATGCTAAGCAGACTACTGTTAGTAGCGTAACCTGAGATCTCCTGGAGGAGCATGGAGGGGAGATGGAATAAGGGAAGGAAAAGAATCCCCCCCTCTTAGGTAAGAGGAGGCAGAGCCATGTCTGTCAGAGACTAACATCTGTTTTAGCCACCTGGGCTCATTTAATCTTCACAATAACCGTGTAATATCCTGATTACATGGATGAGCAACCCACCCAGAGTTTCCCAGCAAGTACTAGGTGAATAGGATTTTCTGGCTCCAAGTCCTTGCCCTTTGCATTAGGCCACTGAGTATAGACCAAGTACAGTTTTTTCTAATGTTTAAAAAAATAATACATACATGGTGGTGCGAGTCCCATTCTATACACAAGTGTATGTGTTGTATGGGACTCAGTTAATGTACCTACACAGATTTCCTTGGTGCCACCTACCCCCCAGGCCCTAGTGGGCTGGCTCTATGGCAAGTCCCAGCTGCTGGGGCTTTTTCCTCATTTCCTAACACTGCTGGACGTCTCAGCCTCCCTGGGTGAGGGTTGGGCTCTGGTATGTCTCTGTCATGCCCACTGTGGAGAGAGCCACGGCTCCTCAGAGGCCTAAGCTCCATCTGACCAGACCCAAGAAGGCTCTGGCTCCTCCTGCCACTTCCAGATTCAAATGTAGGGTGTGTTTTCCCCAGGGACTATCCAGAGAGGCTGGGTAGCACAGCCTGGATGTTGGGAGATGGGGGCACTTAACACCTCTGCTGGTGAGGGGTAGGAGCCAGCAGATAAATTACTCACCGTCTGCCTTTCTCCTCCCATCATTCCCCCTCCATGCCTCACTGACCTTGTTCTTAGCTACAGTAGTTCTGTCTCATCCAGCTTGAAACATTCTGAATGATCATGCAATTGGCTATGTTTTCATATTCAACTGTAGCCAGTTTGTTAATGCACAGCCTTGTGTTTGCTTTCCTTCTTACCCTGCCTCACTAGTGTTCTTCCCCTCCCTCTGCTCAGAGGTTTCAACACCTGATAAAGCAGGTGAGTTTGGTCCCAAACTCTGTTTTCTGAGGAACCTGGGCAGGGTAGTAGTATTCAATGAAAAATAGGTAACTTTTTCATCCCAGACTGCTCAGTTTACCTTGTCTTGCATCTTATTATATTTCACTGAACAGTATGATAATAGGTAATATTTGAATGCTTATATGCCAGGCACAGTTCGAAGTCCTTATGATTTTGTGCACCACAATCTTATGAGATAAACCATGGAGATAGTTCCATCTTAGCATACACAGATCAATTGCATTTTTCATTTTTTGGAGGGATGATTATCACTTCTGTTTAAATGGACCATGTTTGTAATAAATCAAAAAAAGCTGAAAAATTCAAAGAAGAAAACAAGAATTCACCCCCACATCCCATCGTCTGAGAATAACCATTAAACAAATAACATTCCATGCAACTCTCATAGACCTCAAGCTTTCACAACTATGTAGTATGCGTGAGGATAAATGCTTTTGTTATTCCTGTAATTTGCTAACACATGTGTTTCTCCCTCCCCAACCCCCAAAATTTTACCCAGGTATTACCTTGTGTCAAATGCAGCTGTTTTGCAGATCAAAGATTCTGGGCCAAAGCAAAAGATGTTTAACAGCAAAGTGATCTGCCCTGATGTGATTCTTCTAATGAAAGGGAATGTCCCCACAAAATGTGACAGAGATACAACTTTCACATCCTAGAGTTTTAGCAACCAAAAGAAGCCATAGGCCATGTTAGCTGATCAGAGGTACATTTTGGGCTATTCCATGACATTTTATTTATTTATTTTTTTGATGTAATTTTCTTTTTTTTTCTATTACATTTTAAATTTTGCAACACTAAGTTATGGCTCAAAACTAGTAGAGGTATCAACTATACTTCAATAAAAACAAACAAATTAAAAAAAAGTAGTAGAGGCATGGACTTATCATTAAGTTCATATATGCTGCAGACCAACCCAGTTAGTGGGCAACAGAACCCCATTTTGAAGGCAGGGGTGACTAAGTTCTTACTGCAGTGAGTGCCAGTGATTAAGAGAATCAACTGGAGACCAGCAAGTATGATGAATTTTCCTGGCCTTGGGGATGTTTTACCTGACTTTGAAGATAATTTTCCAGGGTCTGAGGTTGAAGACGAAAACTTACCCAATTTATTATTTTTCTTCTTTTCTTTTTTCTGTTACTATGCTGCATAGTTCCTTATATAGTTATATATAGTAGTCCCCCTTTTCCACGGGGGATACGTTTCAAGACCCCCAGTGGATGCCTGAGATTGTGGATGGTACCAGACCCTGTATATGCTATGTTTTTTCCTATATGTACATAACTATGATAAAGTTTAATTTATAAATTTGGCACAGTAAGAGATTAACAACAATAACTAATAATAAAATAGAACAATTATAATAATGCACAGTAATAAAAGTTATGTGACTGTTGTCTCTCAAAATATCTTCTTGTGATGATGTGAGATGAAAAAATGAGATGAAATGAAGTAAGGTGAGTGGCACAGGTGTGTGACATAGGATTAGACTACTACTGACCTTATGACAATATGTCAGGAGGAGGATCATTTGCTTTGGGGGATCCTGGATCATCGAGCCATGAAAATGTCAATGATTGAATGTCATGAGCAGACCACGTCAATGGTTGGGGATCCAAGGCAGGACAGAGCAGGATGGCATGAGATTTCATCACAATACTAGAAACAGTGCACAACTTAAAACTTATGATGGACTTATGATGGCAGGTTAAGATCCACCTGCCAATGCAGGGGACACGGATTCGATCCCTGGTCCAGGAAGATCCCACATGCCGAGGAGCAACTAAGCCCGTGTACCACAACTACTGAGTCTGTGCTGTAGAGCCCACGAGCCACAACTACTGAAGCCCGTGCACCTAGAGCCCGTGCTCTGCAACAAGAGAAGCCACCGCAGTGAGAAGCCCACGCACCGCAACGAAGAGTAGACCCCGGTCACTGCAACTAGCGAAAGCCTGCCTGCAGGAATGCAGACCCAACACAGCCAAAAATAAATAATAAATAAAATTTTAAAATAAATAAATAAAGTGGTTCATCTTATTTCTTTAAAACATAAAACTTATGAGTTGTTTATTTCTGGAATTTTCATTTAATGTTTCTGGACCACAGTTGACTGCAGGTAACTGAAACCCCAGAAGTGAAACCACGGATAAGGGGGGACTACTGTAGTCATATTCATTGAACTACCAGTGTCTATTCGAGTCCATTGTTGCTTCTCTTACTTAACTTTCGTACAAATAATTAGTGAAATTCTTGCTTTTTATAGTATGCTTCGTTCTAGTTTATATTAAAGTGTTTGCTTGTACTGCGACTACCTTTATAGCAATCTGTGTACATTTAGTTTAGATTGTAGCGTGCTTTTTAATCACCTGTACTATATTTCAGTGACTTCTGGGCAAATGTGGTTTAGCTCTAGAATCAATTTTTCGCAGAATTTCTGGGTCAAAGTATATGTGCATTTTCATTGTCAAATTGAAAGAAGTGACGAGAATCAAAGGAGAACTGAGTGGGTTCCTTTTTTCCCCATGTATCTTTTAAGGTAGTTTTTTGCCTAGAATAATACGCATAAAGTCCCTGCTTTGAGAATTTGAGGCGACTGAATTTTTCTGGATATCTTTCCAGACAACAAGCCTATTATAGAGCAGATGGGAATTAATCATATTAATGAGCAGTGTTAATCTGTTGATTGGCCAGACAAACCCTATTCTTTAGTAGCAGGATAAGTTACTCCCTATTACCATATTCTTTTGGAGACCTTATCTCCTACACTAGTCTGTGATTTCCACATAGGTAAGAATTCTGTTGTTTTGGTTTTTTTTACATCTAACAGCTAATATTTGTGTTAAAACATCTGTGTACCAACTCTGTATAAGCACTGTTCTAAGAACTTAGTAAATGTTTGAACTTAATTGAGTTTGTATTACGGTGTATTATTTTATACCACTTTATAGTTTGGAAAACATTTTTATATTCATTATCTCATTTGATCTTGAAATCAACTCTGAGAGTTGAGAAAATCAAACCCAGAGGAAGTATGGTGTAGAGTCAGACGGCAGTTAATGACTGGACATCCAGGCTGTACTTTGCCAGTTAGTGGCTGGACATTCACTAAATTATGATGCCTAGAGAGGGAGGGATAGAATTATGGAGGACTTGTCATTCTTGGCTGAGCAGTTTGGATCTGTCTTGAAACAAGAAGAGAAAAGGAAATGTTTCGTGATAGCTTATTTTTAGATGAGGGCTCTTGTCCATCCAAGGCTTTATCCCCTCAATCTAGACAACAGTAGCATTCCTTAGGGGAGTGAGAAGGATGATGAGTAGTTAGTTTGCTTGCCTCACCCAGATTCCATTCCTACCTCCCAAAATTTTCCCTGTTTCCACCCAGCTCTTCAGCATCAGTCAAGCCCAATCTTTGGCTGGACTTGACTTTTTGGATTGAGGAATACCCCTCCCGTTTCTGTCTTACTCCTTAGAGCTTTGGCTAGGAGCCCTTTAATTGCTGTTGACTAAAGAACTGGAGGCCAGCCCCTGCATACCGGGAATGCCAGTGGCTTTGTTAGCTGAGGAGGGCACTGCAGGAGCACTGCCCTCTGAATCCCAGAGCAGGTGGAGGAAATCTAATTAGCACTTAGTAAGCCAAGGCCCCTTGGGGAATTTCTGATAAAAGGTCAGTGCAAAAGGAGAAGGAATACCGACAGACTTTTCCTAGTGGGAACTTTCAGAAATGGACTGGGGATCCACTAAGCTGGATTCCAATCCTTGCTATTAGTGGCTTTTTGGCCACTGGCGAGTCCCGTTACTTATCTGAGGTTTCATTTTTCTTGTCTGCTGTCTATTCCTTTGCTAAACACATATTTGTTTTGTAAAATTATCATGTCATTATCACCTGGGGAGCTTTTCCCAACATTTGCCTATCCAAATGTTACTCTGGATCTATCTCAGTAGATAGGGAGTGAATGTGTCTAGCTTGGGAAATGTTTCCCAGGAACATTTGAAAATATCCTTGGTTTATGCTTTTCAAAGAACTTAGCCACACACAGCACACTTGAGGCCTAGCACAGTGTTTCCTCTGCACACAGCAGTTGCTCAGTAAATATGTCTGAAGGGGGTTTTTCCTGGGCTGTGAAGTGAGGAATTAGAAGCAGAATTCCAGTTGGGAGAAGCACATTATAAACTATCACAAGCAATAGGAGTTTTGCAAAATGGGGTTGATAGCTATTAGTGAGTGGTGAAGTCGGTGGTAGTGAGTTGTGAGCAGCATTTTACAAAACGAAATAAAGAGTTGCATTTGTTGTATTCAGTGTGGTTATCTCGTGAAATTTTTAAGTTAAATTTATGGGTACTTTGCTGCAATGCAATTTAAAGAGAATTTCTTGTTGGATTATGGTCAAAAGTCTTGCATCTAGACAAGGATCCATATTGGAGTAAATAGGGTCCTAGGGGAACGAGTGTCAAGAATCAATATGGAAAAAACACTGGGAATGTAGGTTCTAGTCTTTACCCAAGCTGTTTGACTTTGAGCAGATCACATTTCTCCTGGAACTTCATATACTGCTTCTTTCTTGTTGACCTGAATGTCTTCTGCCTGACTTTGCCCCCATACGTGCTTAGTAAGGCTTGACTTACATGTTCCTTCTCTAGCACCTACCTGATTGTGGACCACAGTGGCTGCTTATAAATACATGTTAAATGGTTGAGAACTTGCCCTCAGATCTCCAGGTGCTTTTTCTGGGCTCTTCTTCCTACCTCTCCATGCAAACCTCTGTTTATAGCTTTTGAAAAAAATATATTTCTGTTTCTCTTCTGCTGGAGAACAGACATTGTTTTACTCATCTGTGTATTCCCAGCACTTAACATAGTGCCTGGTACATAGTAGGTGCTTCATAAATGTTGGAATGAATAAGTATTTTTTAAAGGGGTGTGTAATAGATGATTCAATAAAACATTCATTGAACACTTATTATATACCAGGTGTGTGGTTGGTGCTGGGATAGATACAAATATGTATAAGAGAGCAATATTTTCCCTTGAGGAGCTTAGAGATTAAGAAATTGAAGCATAAGCACATAGAGTTGCTGACAAAGCCATTTGTGTTAGTGTCTAGGTATACACGTGGATAATGTGTAAGTTCCCATTTCTGCATTTGAATATCTGTCACTGAAACCAGACAGGAAGCATGTCTCTCCATCCTGACTGATCTTCTTAGAAATAAGCGAGAAACTTTGTTTCTAATGCAGTGATCTAGCGGTTCCAAAGCAGGTTAATTTGCAGGGGCAAAAGGAGCCTTGCCCTTTTTACATCCATTACTTTTTATATCCCATTATGATAATGGACTTGTCAATTTCTACTTGCAGTGATAGCAATTCTTGCTTTATATATTTTGAGGGCATATTTTAGGATTATGTATCTTCCTGGACCTTTGAAGTGTCTGTCTTTGTAAAGTGACCCTTTTGCCTTAATATCTCCTTGCTTGATAGTCATTTAGTTGCAGCAGCATTCTTTTGAGTAGTATACATGCCTCATGCAATTTTTTCCATCCTTTGACTTTCAGCCTACCTGTGCTCTTATATTTCAGGTGTATCTTTTTTTTTTTTTTATTAATTAATTTATTTATTTATGGCTGTGTTGGGTCTTCATTTCTGTGCGAGGGCTTTCTCTAGTTGTGGCAAGCGGGGGCCACTCTTCATCACGGTGCACGGGCCTCTCACTATCGCGGCCTCTCTTGTTGCGGAGCACAGGCTCCAGACGCACAGGCTCAGTAGTTGTGGCTCACGGGCCTAGTTGCTCCGCGGCATGTGGGATCTTCCCAGACCAGGGCTCGAGCCCGTGTCCCCTGCATTAGCAGGCAGATTCTCAACCACTGCGCCACCAGGGAAGCCCTCAGGTGTATCTTTTAAGAACAATGTGTAACTTGATTATGTTTTGTTTAGTCTGACTGTCTTTGTCTTTTAAGTGAGGAGCTTAATTAATTCACGTTTATTATGGTTAATACAGTGAGACAGTCTTTGTCTTTTTTTGTTTTTAATTAATTTTTTATTATTTATTTTTTTGGCTGTGTTGGGTCTTCGTTGCTGTGCACAGGCTTTCTCTAGTTGCAGCAAGCAGGGGCTACTCTTCGTTGCAGTGCGCGGGCTTCTCATTGTGGTGGTGTCTCTTGTTGTGGAGCACAGGCTCTAGGTGCAGGGGCTTCAGTAGTTGTGGCTCGCGGACTCTAGAGCTCAGGCTCAGTAGTTGTGATGCACTGGCTTAGTTGCTCCGTGGCATGTGGGATCTTCCTGGACCAGGGCTCGAACCCGTGTCCCCTGCATTGGCAGGCAGATTCTTAACCACTGTGCCACCAGGGAATCCCAAGACAGTCTTCGTCTTTTAACTGGTAAGTTTAACTGATTTACATTTACTGTGATTATGGAAATATTGAGGTTTATTTCAACCATCTAGTGTTGTGCTATGTGTGTTCTTGCCTCTTGGATTGAGTATTTTACTTTCCTTTTCCTCATTTTATTTTTACTCCTCTACTAATTTGGAAATTATACTCTGTTTACTTGATTAGATGTTATCCTAGATATTCTATTATTCATACTTATTAAAATTCTTAAATGTAATTGATAATATGTTCACATGGTTTTAATATCAAATATTTGAAAAGTGTACTGTGAAGAATCTCCCTTCTGTCCTCTGCCCCCATATGCTCAATTCCAATTCCCCAATGTATCTGTGCCTATAATATGTATTAGCATATATATTCTAATACAAATTATAAATGTAGATACAAATATATAAATATTCTGTTTAACTGTTTCATACAAATAGTTATATAAAGCACAACTTTCTCTATACTTAGCTTTTTCCACTTAGTAGTGTATCTTGATACTCTTTCCATATTGATACATGAAGAGTTTCCTTCCCCACTACTTTTTTTTTAATAGCCAGGTGGTGTTCCATCAATTGATGGAACCATAACTAAATGTGTTTATTGATGAACAGTTACATTGTTTTCAGTCTTCTCCTTTAAGTAGATCTGCAAAATGTACTTATGTCATTATGCACATATATTAGTTTGTCTCTAGATTAAATTTCTAATAAGGAATTGTGTGGTTAAAAGATCTATACTGTTATAATTTATATATATTGTATGTAATTTTGCAACATTACCTTCCAGAGGGTTTGGAACTTTATACGCTCCCACAGCAGTATATAAGAGTGCATGTTTTCACAGTCTTGCCAACATAGTTTTCAAACTTCTGGATTTTTGCCAGTCTAATGGGTGGAAAATAGTATTTCAGTGTAATTTTAATTTGCATTCCTTTTGTATGCCATCATTGATCATCTTTTCACATGTTTAAAAATCATTTGTATTTCCTTTGCTGTGAACAGTCTGTTCATATGCCTTGCTCATTTTCTATAAGGTTGTTGGTCTTATTGGTTTGTAGGAGCTCTTTATTTAAGGGATTGGCCTTTAATAATAGGAATTGCAAATTTTAATACAATATTTATTACTTCTAACCCAGTTTAATATTTGTTTTCTAGCTTTGCCTATAGGGGTGTGTGTGTGTTTGCATGCTTTGTGTGTGTATACTTACACACATATTTGTTTGTGTTGCCATGCAGGATTTATAGATTTTTGTGTAGTCACTCAAATGACCTTTTGTTTTTTATGGCTTCTAGACATCATTGTGATAGAAAGTTATAAAAGAAATGTACTACATTTAAAAAAAATCTTTATTGGAGTATAATTGCTTTACGACGTTGTGTTAGTTTGTGCTGTATAACTAAGTGAATCAGCTATACATATACATATATCCCCATATACCCTCCCTCTTGAGCCTCCCTCCCACCCTCCCTATCCCACCCCTCTAGGTGGTCACAAAGCACTGAGCTGATTTCCCTGTGCTATGCAGCTGCTTCCCACTAGCCATCCATTTTACATTTGGTAGTGTATATATGTCAGTGCTACTCTCTCACTTCGTCCCAGCTTCCCCTTCCCCCTAACCTGTGTCCTCAAGTCCATTCTCTACATCTGTGTCTTTATTCCTGTTCTGCCCCTAGGTTCATCAGAACCATTTTTTTTAGATTCCATATACATGTGTTAGCATACAGTATTTGTTTTTCTCTTTCTGACTTACTTCACTCTGTATGACAGACTGTAGGTCCATTCACCTCACTACAAATAACTCAATTCTGTTTCTTTTTCTGGCTGAGTAATTATTCCATTGGGTGTGTGTGTGTGTGTGTGTGTGTGTGTGTGTGTGTGTATATATATATGTATGCCACATCTTCTTTATCCAGTCATCTGTCAGTGAACACCTAGGTTGCTTCCATGTCCTGGTTATTGTAAATAGTGCTGCAATGAACATTGTGGTACATGACTCTTTTTTTTTTTTTTTTTTTTAAAGGTAGGAGTGTTCTAAATTTTGATGGAAAATCTGTATTTTAATCGCTACTCTTTTTTTTTTTTAATTTATTTATTAATTTATTTATTTATTTTTGGCTGTGTTGGGTCTTCGTTTCTGTGCGAGGGCTTTCTCTAGTTGCGGCGAGCAGGGGCCACTCTTCATCACGGTGCACGGGCCTCTCACTATCGCGGCCTCTCTTGTTGCAGAGCACAGGCTCCAGACGCGCAGGCTCAGTAGTTGTGGCTCACGGGCTCTGTTGCTCCGCGGCATGTGGGATCTTCCCAGACCAGGGCTCGAGCCCGTGTCCCCTGCATTGGCAGGCAGATTCTCAACCACTGCGCCACCAGGGAAGCCCCCATGACTCTTTTTGAATTATGGTTTTCTCAGGGTATATGCCCAGTAGTGGGATTGCTGGGTCATATGCTAGTTCTATTTTTAGTTTTTTAAGGAACTTCCATACTGTTCTCCATAGTGGCTGTATCAATTTACATTCCCACCAACAGTGCAAGAGGGTTCCCTTTTCTCCACACCCTCTCCAGCATTTATTGTTTGTAGACTTTTTGATGATGACTATTCTGACCAGTGTGAGGTGATACCTCATTGTAGTTTGGATTTGCATTTCTCTAATGATTAGTGATGTTGAGCATCCTTTCATGTGTTTGTTGGCAATGTGTATATCTTCTTTGGAGAAATGTCTATTTAGGTCTTCTGCCCATTTTTTGGATTGGGTTGTTTGTTTTTTTGATATTAAGCTGCATGAGCTGCTTTTATATTTTGGAGATTAATCCTTTGTCAGTTGCTTCATTTGCAAATATTTTCTCCCATTCTGAGGTTGTCTTTTCAACTTGTTTATGGTTTCCTTTGCTGTGCAAAAGCTTTTAAGTTTCATTAGGTCCCATTTGTTTATATTTGTTTTTATTTCCCTTTCTCTAGGAGGTGGGTCAAAAAGGATCTTGCTATGATTTATGTCATAGAGTGTTCTGCCTATGTTTTCCTCTCAGAGTTTGATAGTGTCTGGCCTTACATTTAGGTCTTTAATCCATTTTGAGTTTATTTTTGTGTATGGTGTTAGGGAGTGTTCTAATTTCATTCTTTTACATGTAGCTGTCCAGTTTTCCCAGCACCACTTATTGAAGAGGCTGTCTTTTCTCCATTGTATATTCTTGCCTCCTTTGTCAAAGATAAGGTGACCACATGTGCGTGGGTTTATCTGTGGGCTTTCTATCCTGTTCCATTGATCTATATTTCTGTTTTTGTGCCAGTATCATACTGTCTTGATTACTGTAACTTTGTAGTATAGTCCAAAGTCAGGGAGCCTGATTCCTCCAGCTCCATTTTTCTTTCTCAAGATTGCTTTGGCTATTCGGGGTCTTCTGTGTTTCTATACAAATGGTAAAATTTTTTGTTCTAGTTCTGTGAAAAATGCCCTTGGTAGTTTGATAGGGATTGCATTGAATCTGTAGATTGCTTTGGGTAGTAGAGTCATTTTCACAATGTTGCTTCTTCCAATCCAAGAGCATGGTATATCTCTCCATCTGTTTGTGTCATGTTTGATTTCTTTCATCAGTGTCTTACAGTTTTCTGTATACAAGTCTTCTGTCTCCTCAGGTAGGTTTATTCCTAGGTATTTTATTCTTTTTGTTGCAGTGGTAAATGAGAGTGTTTCCTTAATTTCTCTTTCAGATTTTTCATTGTTAGTGTATAGGAATGCAAGAGATTTCTGTGCATTAATTTTGCATCCTGGGCTTCCCTGGTGGCGCAGTGGTTAAGAATCTGCCTGCCAATGCAGGGGACACGGGTTCAAGCCCTGGTCTGGGAAGTTCCCACATGCCATGGAGCAGTGAAGCCCGGGCGCCACAACTACTGAGCCTGCGCTCTAGAGCCTGTGAGCCACAACTCTTGAAGCCCGCATGACTAGAGGCTGTGCTCCGCTGCAAGAGAATCCACCGCAATGAGAAGCCTGCACGCGGCAATGAAGAGTAGCCCCCGCTTGCCACAACTAGAGAAAGCACGCATGCAGCAAGGGAGGCCCAACGCAGCCAAAAATAAATAAATAAAATAAATAAATTTTGTATCCTGCTACTTTACCAAATTCATTGATTAGCTATAGTAGTTTTCTGGTAGCATCTTTAGGATTCTCTATGTATAGTATCATGTCATCTGCACACAGTGACAGCTTTACTTCTTCTTTTCTGATTTGGATTCCTTTTATTTCTTTTTCTTCTCTGATTGCTGTGGCTAAAACTTCCAAAACTATGTTGAATAATAGTTGTGAGAGTGGGCACCCTTGTCTTGTTCCTGATCTTAGAGGAAATGGTTTCAATTTTTCACCATTAAGAACGATGTTGGCTGTGGGTTTGTCATATATGGCCTTTATTATGTTGAGGTAGGTTACCTCTATGCCCACTTCCTGGAGAGTTTTTATCATAAATGGGTGTTGAATTTTGTCAAAACTTTTTCTGCATCTATTGAGATTATCATATGGTTTTTATCCTTCAATTTGTTAATGTGGTGCATCACATTGATTGATCTTCATATATTGAAGAATCCTTGCATTCCTGGGATAAACCCCACTTGATCATGGTGTATGATCCTTTTAATGTGCTGTTGGATTCTGTTTGCTAGTGAAATGTACTACATTTTATTCTATTACTTTTACAGTTTTGTCTTATGTTACATTTAAATCTCTGATCCATTTGGAATTTATCCTGATCTATGCTTAGGACAGATTCAAATTTGTCACAGTGTCATTTAAATCTTAAATGCCATCTCAAATCTGTCCCACAATTTGAGATGCCACCTCTATCATAAACTAAGTATTTTATGCATTAATACCCATTTGTGGACTTAAAATATATTAAACTCTAATCATTTGTCTGTCTCTATATATGACCACACACCTTGTTTTAATTAATGAGGCTTTATCAAATATTTTTATCATATGGTTGCCTAAGTCTCCCCTTATTGCTATTCTGTTTTTCTGTATGAACCTTACAATTACCTTTTCCTATTTAAAAATTGGTATTTTTACTGAGTTTAAATTTATAAATCCACTTAGGGAGAACTGATCTCTTTATTAACATATACATTTTAATTTGGTTGGCCTAAAGTAACATCTTTACATTTTGTATTAGTTTCCCATGGTTACTGTATGAAATTCCTACAAATTCGTTGGTTTAAGACAACAGAAATTTAATCTCTCACAGTTTTGAGGGCCAAAAGTCCAAAATCAACGTGTCATAGGGTTGTGCTCCCTCTGAAGACTCAAGGGGAGAATCTTTTCCGCGCCTCTCCCAGCTTCTGGTGGCTCCAAGTGTTCTTTGGCTTGTGGCCATATCATTGCCATCTCTGCCTGCATGGTCACATTGTCTTTTCCTCTTCTGTGTCTGTGTCTTCTCTGTGTGTCTGTGTCCGTTCTCCTTCCTTCTCTCCTTCAAAAGGATACATGTGATTGCATCTAGGGCCCACTCTCAAGATCCTTAACATAATCACAGTTTTTTTTTTTTGCCATATAAGATAGTATTCACAGGTTCTGGGGATTAGAATGTGGACGTGTTTTTTGGAGAGCCACCATTTTTCTGAATTATATAAGAATCATAGAAAAACTCTGATCATTCCTCCCAACTTATGTAATTGTCTAGTATTTTAGTTCTGTCTTGTTTATTTCTAACCACACAGATTAAGTAGTATTTTTGTTTCACACTGACAGCATTCAAATTTCCCACATATTTATCAATATCTTTACTCATCTTTGTTCCCTTTCATGTTGGACCTTCCATCTGAGATTGTTTTTCTTCTTCCTAAAATACATCCTTTAAAATTGATTTCAGTGAGGGTTTGTCTGCGGCAATCTCTGTTTTTGTTTGAAAATAGCTTTATTTTGCTTTCATTGTTGAAAGAGTTTCATTAGCTATAGACTTCTGCATTGACAGTTAATATTTTTAAGATTTTTTACAGAGCATTTTTAGGTTCACAGCAAAAGTATGGGGACGTTAACAGAGATTTCCCATATACCTCCTGCCTGTATACATGCATAACCTCCCCATTATCAACATTCTCCGCCACAGTGGTACATTTGTTAAAACTGATGAACCTACATTGATACATCATAATTATCCAAAGTCTGTGGTTAACATTATGGTTCACTCTTGGGGTTGTACCTTCTATGGGTTTGAACAAATGTATAATGGCACATATCCATCATTATGGCATCATATAGAGTATTTTCACTGCCCTAAAAGTCCTCTGTGTTCTGCCTGTTCATCCCTTCCCCCTGGCAACCATTGATATTTTTATTGTCTCCACAGTTTTGTCTTTTCCAGAATGTCATACGGTTTGTAGCCATTTCAGGTTGGCTTCTTTCATTTAGTAACATGCATTTAAGATTCCTTCATGTCTTTTCATGGCTTGATAGTTCATTTCTTTTTTTTGTTTTTAATTGGGTTATATTTGACATACAAGTGTAAGTTTAAGGTGTACAGCATACTGATTTGATACTTTTATTTGCAGTGTGATTGCCATAGTAGTATTTGTTAATACCTCTTATCACATGGCATAATTATTTCTTCTAGTGTCGGTAATAGATTATATATCTTTTTAGTGCTGAATCATATTTTATTGTCTGAGTGTACCACAGTTTATCCATTCACATACTGACGGACATCTTGGTTGCTTCCAAGTTTTACTGATTATGAATAAAGCTGCTATAAACATCAATGTGCAAGTCTTTATGTGGACATAAGTTTTCAACTCCTGGGTAAATGTACCAGGAGCACAATTGCTGGATTGTATACTAAGAGTATGTTTAGTTTTGGAAGAAACCACCAAACTGTTTTCCAAAATAGCTGTACCATTTTGCATTCCCACCAGCAATGAATGAGAGTTCCTGTTGGCACCATCTCCTCACCAGCATTTAATGTTGTCTGTGTTCTGGATTTTGGCCATTGTAGTAGATATATAGAGATATCTCGTTGTTTTAATTTGCATTTCCCTAATGACGTATGATGTGGAGCATCTTTTCATATGCTTACTTGCCATCCATGTGTCTTCTTTGGTGAGGTATCTGTTAAGGTATTTGGCTTATTTTTCAGTCAGGTTGTTTATTTTCTTATTGTTAAGTTTTAAGAGTTCTTTGTATATTTTGGATGACAGTCCTTTATCAGGTCTGTGTTTTGCAAATATTTCTCCCAGTCTGTGGCTTGTCTTCTCATTCTCTTGACAGTTATTTTTTCTTAATACATTGAAAATATTATTCTGTGGTCTTCTAGATCTTACTGTTGCTGTTGAGAAGCCAGTTGATGGTCTAATTGCTATTCTTTTGTCGGTGATCTCTCTGTTTCTCTTTTATTATCTTCTTTTTTTGTGTACGGTGTTCTTAAATTTCATTACAGTATGTTGTTTTATTTTTATTTATCCTGCTTGAAATTTGTTGAGCTTGCTGGATCTGAGGTTTGGTGTTCTTTCAATTATTCTGGAAAAATTCTCAGCCATTAGCTGTTTGAATAATGTCTTTCTCCATCCTCTCTAATTTTATTTGAACTTCAGTTAAACGAGTAGATATATGTTAGACCCCTCTAACTCTATCAACCATATCTGTTAAACTCTCATATTTTTTATATCTTCATTTCTTGGTCACATTCTATGGAATTTCTTTGGATTGCTCTTCTAAGTTACTAATTATTTCTTTAGTTATATCTAATCTGCTATTTAACCTGGCCATTGATTTTTAAATTTTGATTATAACTCTCATTTCTGGAAGTTCTGTTTGGTATGTTTTCAAACGTACTTGGTTCTTTTTTGATACTCTGTTCTTCCTTGCTAATTTTTTCAAGTCTTTCCTCTAAATCCTAAGATATAAAAATCGTAAGCATTTTATATTTTGTCTCTAGTTCCAATATCTGAATCCTTCGAGGATCTTATTTTGCTGTCTGTTTTTCTTGGCTGTCACTCATGTGGCTTATTTCTGGATGTGTGTTTTTTGTTTTGCTTTTGTTTTAAGATCTAATGTTCCTTAGGACTTTATCTGTGGAAGTTATTTGAGGCCTTGGTAAAGTCTTTATTCCACCAGAAAGAATGAGGAGTTGCTTCTGCCAATATCTCGAAAATATTGCTAAGTGGACTACTTCTGGATCTTCACTTGAGGTTGCATGGATTTGATCACAAACCTGCAGCAGAGCCAGCTTCTGGTTATGGATTCTTAGCAGAGACATTTCTCCTTCTCTACTGGGTAAGATAGGACAGTTTCTTTGTGGTCCCTTTCAGTGCTGCAGATTTGTTTATGGTTCATCTCTATCCTGAGGGTATAGTCCATTGGTATCTCAAGTGTATAAGGAGATTTCATATAAGACTGTCCCACCTAAGGTGGGCCCTGGGCTTTATCTTCTGTTGCCCATACCTCAAATGGTCATTGCAATGGTCACTAGTGTTTGTTACATAGCCACAGGGCAAAAGCCGGCTTTAGTGTTCTCTTCCCTTCCAGGATATCTGCTTTCATTTAATGCTTTTTTATTGTGATAAGATGTACATAACATAAATTTAACCATTTAAACCATCTTTAAATATACAATTCAGTGGCATTAGATAATTCAGATTGTTATATAACCATCACCACCATCCGTCTCCAGAATGTTTTCATCTTCCCAAACAGAAATTCTGTAACATTAAACAGTAACACTCCATTGCCTCCAGCCCCTGGCAACTACCATTCTACTTTTGGTCTCTGTGATTTTGACTATTCTAGGTACCTCATATTTGTGCAATCATAGAGAATTTCCACTTTCTCTGGCTTATTTCACTTAGTATAATATCTTCAACATTCATCCGTGTTGTAGCATATGTCAGAATTTCCTTCCTTTTTAAGGCTGAATAGTAATCCATTGTATGTAGAAACCAAATTTTGTTTATCCGTTCATTATTAATGCACATTTGGGTGTTTCCACCTGCTTTTCATTTCATTTAATTTTTGCTCTGTGCAAATTCCTTTAATTTTTGTTCTCTCAAGTATTACAGCGCAACATGATGCATTTTAAAAATTAATTTTTAGGACTATCTATTTAGCTTTGTAAATTGTTTTCTTTGAGAATGTCATCCACAATACCTAGATCACCTTACTGCTGAAAACCAAAGTCTCATACCTTCTATATGAAGACCAGAAGACAACTGCAGAGAACACATTTTTATATTCTTCCTTTTGGAGCATTAGAAAGAGAAGATTCTGAGATATACAGCAATTAATATGCAGCTTTATATGTTTTAATTCTTTCCTTGAGGTCTGTTAGATAATATTTTTTGACATATCTATGAGAAAACCATAAGAATATCATAAGAAAACTCATCTCTGTCTTGCAGGGTTTGGCATTCTTAGCATGTTGTTGGTGCCAACACCCACCCACCCCTGCACACCTCAGTATCCAGTAGGAGCCTTGGAAACTTGTACAGAGATAGCAAAATTGTAGACTGCTTGAGCTGAAAGGGTCTAATCCTAACCCCTCTCCCCTCCACCACAGTGTCTTAAAGATGTGTTGGCCAAGGTTAAGCGACCCACTCATGGTCATAGAAGGAGTCAGTGACAGCTAGGACTTTGGTTTCCTCACTTCTGTCCCAGTATACTTTGAACTTCTGTGTCCTTTCTGTCTTTGGGTAGACATTCTAAGATACGTTAATGAGTTCTGACCTTGGTCTTTTGAAAAGTTGCTTTGGATGTTGATGAAGACGATCTGACACTGATGCATGGGTCTGAGTAGAGACAAAAGTCCTCATCTAATTAACTGCTTGAAGACCAAATAGAGTTGACTGTTCATATCTTACTCCTTCCCTGTCTCCCCTATTTGTGGAGTCTTTTTAGATAATAGATTATTAGAGCTGGGAGAACTCTTGTTATCATTCGATCCAATCCCAAATTGCCTACTGGGACATTTTGGGATCGTCTGCCTGAAAGCTTTACTGTTCTTTATAGATGAGGAAACTGAAACCTAAAAGATGCAAATGATTTCCCCAAGGCCATATAAGGTATTCATAGCAAAGCCAGAGCTGTACCCAAGTCTCCTAATTCCTATTCTAGTGGAAGAGTTCCATCACATGAATATATAAACTTTGCTCCTAGTCTTCAACTAAGCTCCACCTCCATGGTCTCTGTTTTAAGATTGTGAAAAGGCCTAAGGGTGGTTTGCCTTTGAGAATAATCCAGAACCTGAAGGGTTAATAGAAATTGAATGGTGAAGTGGGAGCCTTTTTCTACTCTCCTCAACTGGGGAGCTGCTGGGCTGTTTCACTTGCCCTGCGTGTGTTCCATTATGGTATAATGATGTAATTACCAGTAATGCTGCCGCTGCTAGAGCAGTGCTGGAGAGGCAGCGTTAAGGAAAAGACTAGCCCCAGTTCTCTCCTAAGAGCCAGTTCAGCCCACTTCAGTCTATTAGATTGAAGATGCTGGAAGGCAAATGGCTTCGGCAGAGGAAAAGGTCAGATTTAAAAGCTTTTCTGGGCATGGTATTTATTGTTGCTTTTTTGACCTTCAGAAAAGTCCCCTGTGTGTTTGTCCTTGATTCTTGTCTTTCCCATTAATGCTTGAAAGCTGTATTGCTGGCCAGCCAGGTCTTTGGCATAGATGGTTTTCTGCGTGGTGTTATTTGAGAAGGTGGAGCACCCTGTCTAGATCACCAGTCCTTTTGCCTTTCATACCACCATTATAGTGTCAGAAGTATTTTTGATTCTTGAATAATTTAGTTTTCAGTATTTCTGCATATAAATATATATACATCCACACACACACACACATATATATATATATCTCACTTCTACAAATAGGCTTAGACCTCAACAATTTCTGAGATAACATTTAAATTACAGAAAAATAAGAAATAAGGCATAGTGCCTTAGGCAAATCACTTAACCTTTCTGTGCATCTCTTTTGAAACATACAACCTGCCACTTGATGACTATAAGTAGATAATCATCATCTTTGGAACATGGTAGACCCTTCCAAAAGTTTCCCCTTTGCGGGGATAGTCATTTTTTCATAATACCAAGCACCTGCTGAATCCAGGGCACTGAGCTAGAGTGTACAATGGAACATGCAGAGTTGGAAGATGTCAGCTCCTACTGTCAGGGAACTTTACCTATTTGTTAATTTGATGAACACAAACGAAAACATTGGTTAGAATTGTAGAAAAGTGGCTTTAATACAGGTTATAAGAAGGTACAAGTTTTGCTTACTTCAATGGTTCTCAAAGTGCTTTCCCTGCATCAGTGCCATCAGTATCACGTAGGAACCTACTAGACATACAAATTCTCAGACCCCAAGCAGATCTACTGAATCATAAATTCGAGGGATGGGGACCTACAGTCTGTTTTAACAAACCCTCTAATAATTCTTATGCATACTGAAGTTTGAGAACCACTGATATTTTATGGCTTGGTACTAGGAGCCACTTGAAAATATAAAATCCATTATGTTTATCTAGAGCTGCAATGCCTAGTAGTCAATATAGGAGTCACTAGCCATGGGCGGGTATTTAAATAAATTAAAACAAAGTAAAATTTTAAATTCTCGGTAGCACTAGCCACCTAATAAGTGCTCAGTAGACACATGTGGCAAGTAGTTACCATACTGGACAGTGCAGATATAAACATTTCTGTCATCACAGAAATTGAGTAGTGGTGGGCTCAGAGCAGTGGCCCTCCCAGTTTAGCATGAATCAGATCACTTAGAGGACTTAGTAAAACGCAAATTGCTGGGCCCCACTGCATGGGTTTCTGATTTAATAGGTCCAGCATCATCCTGAAGAAATTACACTTATCACAAGTTCCCAGGTGATGCTAATGCTGCTGGTGCAGGGAGCACACTTGGAGAACCACTAGTCCAGAGTAAGGGTTCCTGACCTAAAATCTGTAAACCTCCTAAAATGAAAGGTAAAACAGTGTATATATCCACATAATGAAGGTTACAGGGTATAGGGCCCATAGTTTATTTTATTTTATTTTTTATTTATTTATTTTTGGCTGCATTGGGTCTTCGTTGCTGCACATGGGCTTTCTCTAGTTGTGGTGAGCGGGGGCTACTCTTTCCTGCGGTGCGTGTGCTTCTCATTGTGGTGGCTTCTCTTTGTTGTGGAGCACGGGCTCTAGGTGCGTGGGCTTCGGTAGTTGTGGCTCGCAGGCCCTAGAGCGCAGGCTCAGTAGTTGTGGCTCGCGGGCTCTAGAGCGCAGGCTCAGTAGTCGTGGCGCACGGGCTTAGTTGCTCTGCGGCAGTGGGATCTTCCCGGACCAGGGATCAAACCCGTGTCCCCTGCTTTGCAGGTGGATTCTTAACCACTGTGCCACCAGGGAAGTCCCAGGGCCCATAGTTTAAGTCTGGTTTTCAAGTGGGTCAGCAGATCAGTCAGGAAAACTTTTAGCTGCAGTTAACAGAAAATCTGAGTAACAGTGACTTAAATCACAAGGACATTGGTGTTCATTTAGCAGAGTGAGAGGCAGGAAGTTTCAGAATTCTTTCAGTGGCTCAAGCATGTCACCAAGAAAATCAAGCACTTTCCCTCCCCAGAAAACCTCTTATGGGTTTTTTGTTTTTGTTTTTGTTTTTGTTTTTGTCAGAACTAGGTTACATGCCCACCTTTAGACCATTCCTGGCAAAGGGGAATGGGTTTGCATAATTGCTTTAGACCAGTTGTGATTCAACTCCTGGGGATGAATGGGAGGGGATTTACCTTCCCTGAGACCATAGAGTCTCTACCAGTTCACTGAACAAAATATTAGTTTTATAACAGGGATAAAGAGAAAAATGGATATTGGGTTGATAGGGATCTGCATCTATCTCAGTGAGTGACCCGAAAAAGGTTAGGAACATCTGTTCTGCATCTTTTCATCTCATCACATGCTTTTAACTTGCTAGACAAGTAGGACCTGGATTTTCTCAGCTGTGAAGGTTTACTTGGCTCTGTCCTCTCAGACCTTATGACAGGTCTGTGAAGCAGTTCTGCTCATAATGGGGATGAGGTGGGGTAGAATTTAAGAACCTGATCCAAGCCTCTAGAAGTTGGCATCAAGTCAGCCTGAAAGCTAGTCCCCCTCTGACTTTGACCCCCAATTCTGAAAAGGGCTTTTGCCCAAAAAGTGTTCCTTTGACCAAGTCCCTGCCTTGTACCTTGATGCTTTAGAGAGTCCCGTTACTCTTTTTCTCTTACTAATTCTCTTAGAACCGGAAACCTCATCCAGAATATTGGATTCTGCTTCCAGACTTCCAGATTCCTATCTACATGCCTAGATACCTGCTTGCCTCCTCCCATCAGTATGCTTCAGACACTCTGCTTTGCTCAGTAGAGAGATCATGTCTAAAAATGTACAGTTTGAGTCTTCCATGTAGAAATGATAAGTGAAGCACACTGGGAGTTAATGAGATCATTGAAGGAGAAGATGCAAGAAAAAAAGCAGAGTGCACCCACCCCAGCCTACTGAATCAGATTAAAGGCATGGTCATCTATGTTTTTATCTGTAAACTCCACAAATCAAGAGACCTACCAATCACACACAGATCAACACACATCAGTGGACCTAACAGTGGTCCTTATGGCCCTGGGAATCCAAAGAGGTGCCTGATGAAAGCAATGATGGCAGCTGAGCAGGCAGAGCTCTCCACCTGTGTCCTCCTACCCCCCAGAGTAATTCTGCTTTTGTTTGTTTTTATATATCATGGTTCTGCATAAAATTTTGTATGTAGAAATAAATGGTTCCACTTCTTTAAAAAGGGGGTGGGGGGACACTGGCTTAATGATGTCAAAGGTGCCTTCCAACACTGGCATTGAGCTCCAGGGATAGCAGCTAGAATATAGGTTCTAGGCTGTAACATGTGAAACAGAAGTGTAGTACTTTCTTGTTTCAGGACTAAGAACTCTGACCTGCTTCTTCTCTGGTGGTTTTAGTTGCCTCAGTCAACAGCTGGATACAGTACCCAATTGTTTGCAGCAAAAGTCCTGCAAGTCTGTTTCCTCTAAAAGCTTCTTCTGCAGCTTCCCTCCCCCCATCCTCCCAGGACAGAAGTGGATGCAAGGGGGAATGTTTCAGTTCCCCTGCTGGGTTGTGTGTCTTCCTCTCACACCCTGTCCAGAGCGTCTAGGGAGTTTTTACTTTCCAAAGCTGCTTACCAGAAACAGTTTGGCAGAATCCAGTTTGGGGGAGGAGGCTCTAGTTAAACGATCACAAAAGCACACGTCCCTGTGGTGAATGAATTCTTAACATGTGTGAAGAGGGAGCAAAGGAACTCTGGTAAAATTGTTCATTACAGTTCATGCTAAATTAGGATGCAAAATTCAGGAATGGAAATGAGGAGCAACCCAGAACACTACGATTTGCATTAATTAGGACGTTTAATCCCTGACTCTCAATAACACACACTCAGGATTATGACAGAATTTCAGTGTATGTTTGTATAAACTTTAAAATTTTTTAATTTGGTATTATAATGTATTCTGATACAATGAAAAGCTGCCTGTTTTTGTAGTACAGATTTCAGAAAGTAAAGCTTGGCTGCTGGGGGAATAAAGAGGCAACAGAGCAATTCTCAAAGAGGAAGTGCATGAGAATCTTAAGGGCTTAGGGGAAAGATTATTTTTGGTTATAAACGGAGGGCTTTTGTTTAAGTTGAAAAACATGACCAATCTAATCTTCTGAGGCTCAGAGAGAGAAGGTGACTTGCCAAAGCCTCACAGATGATTACACGGTGTTAATCCCAGAACCCAGGTCTGTGCTCTCTGAGCTCAGAGTTGGTCCCTATCCTGAACTACCCCTCCAGATCTGAGTTTCCCATATTTTCTCTCTGTGGCCCACTGTCTGCATCTCAAGCCACCCTCTCCTTGATCTGTTGGCCTAGCTTCACGGGAGCCGGGCTACAACCGGTCTGAAATAGGAAGACTGTAAATTTATTTAAACTTTCAGCATGACCCATTGGCCTCACTTTTTCCATTGTGATGAATGAAAATGTAGACAGAAGAATGTTTAAGATGGACAACTCAAAGAGAATAAGGAAAATGCAGAACAAGGAAGTGTGCAATTTGTTTTTGCTTTTAAAAATCTTATTACAGAACTTCATGTTTTGTTTTGTTTTGTTTTTTTACCTCTGTCATCTGTGACCCGTTCTCCTGTTCAGCCAAGATATTTTGGCTTTTTTTCTCTGGGAAACCAGTGGGTGGGTGAGTATGGAGGAGCCAAGAGTTAACAAAATACCAGCAGATGCTGGAGCTGAGTGAGAGGATTCTCCTTAGTCTCACAAGCAGAGGCGTACCTCACCTCCCACCCTCCCTCCCCTTTGAGAAAGACTTGAGAGGATTTGCCAGTCCTGACGAAGAAAATCTCCAGGAACTCTTCCTGTCTTTGGGCCATCAGGGCTTTTTGCCTTCCTGAGGATGCCCTAAGCATTGTAGGAAATAATAGCGTTGTCTTTTGAAGTCAGGCTTACCCGGTTTGATTCCAGATCCATCATTGAATCCAAACCTACCATTTACCATCTGGGTGGCTTTTGATAAGATCCTTCTGAGCCTGTTTCCTCATCTGTAATAGAGATAATAGAGCCTATCTCATCAAATTTGTTAGAATTAAATAAGGTGGTGTGTATAAAACGCCTAGCACATTGCCAAACACCTGCTTGATCCTCAATAAATAAAAAGGTTTTTGCAGTACCGCCCCTTTCCTCAGCAACTTCTGTACAGTTTTCATTTTCCCTGTGGCCATGAGGTAGGCAATAGTAACTTTCTAACTTGATTCTAGTGGCAGTAGGAGTATCAAAGTGAATTTGTTTTCTTTTTTCCTTATCAACTTTAAGGGATAATTTACACACAATGAACTGCATCTGTCTAAATTCAGTGAGTGTGACAGTTGTCTATACCCGTGAAGTTACTTGTGCAGTCAATATACAGAACATCTGTGTCAGCCCCCAAAGATTCCTTGTCTCTTCATGTTCTTTCCTTTCCTTTGCCCTCTGCCCCAGGCAAGCACTCACCTCCTTTTTTTTTTTTTTAATTAATTTATTTATTTATTTATTTATGGCTGTGTTGGGTCTTCGTTTCTGTGTGAGGGCTTTCTCTAGTTGCGGCAAGTGGGGGCCACTGTTCATCGCGGTGCGCGGGCCTCTCACTATCGCGGCCTCTCTTGTTGCGGAGCACAGGCTCCAGACGTGCAGGCTCAGTAGTTGTGGCTCACAGGTCTAGTTGCTCCGCGGCATGTGGGATCTTCCCAGACCAGGGCTCGAACCCGTGTCCCCTGCATTGGCAGGCAGATTCTCCACTGCGCCACCAGGGAAGCCCCAGCACTCATCTCTTGTCACTATAAATTAGTTTGCATTTTATGAATAGACGCATACAGTTTGGACATTTTTTTGTCTGGCTTCCTTCACTCAGCATAACGATTTTTTAGATGTGTCCATGTTGTTGCATACATCTGTTTTATCACTGAGTTCTATTCCATTGTATAGCTATACCGCCTGTTGATGGACATTTGGGTTGTTCACGGTTTTTGGCTATTTTACACAAAGCTCATGTGAGCATTCATTTACACATCTTTGTGTGGGCATATATTTTTACTTCTCCTGGGTAAATACCCTGGATGCGAATGGCTGGGTCATATGGTAGTTGTTTGTTAAACTTTTTAAAAAACTGCCAACCTGTTTTCCAAACTGTCTGTTCCATTTTACATTCCCACTGACAGTATATGTGTGTGATTTCAGATGCTTGACATCCTCACCAACACTTAGTATGGTCAATCTTTTTAATTTTAGCCATTCTAATGGGTTTACAGGTAATAGTATTTCATTGTGGTTTTAATTTGCATTTCCCTGATATCTAATAATCTTTTTGGGTGATAACTGGTCTAGCTTCTTTTGTGTTGTCCCTGTTGAAATCTTTTGCCTATTTTTAAAATGGTATAGTTTATCTTCTTGTTATTGAGCTTATGAGTTTTTTTTTTAAATGCACTTTCCTTTGCGTGAGTTTCTTTTAACAAATTGTTATTTTTCTGAAACATTGTCAGAACTTCCCTTTTATTTATTTATTTTAATTATTATTATTATTATTTTTGCTGTGTTAGGTCTTTGTTTCTATGTGAGGGCTTTCTCTAGATGTGGCAAGCGGGGGCCACTCTTCATCGCGGTGCGCAGGCCTTTCACTGTTGCGGCTTCAACTTATGAGTTTTTAAACACGGTTTGGATACCAGCTTTTTGTAAGATAGAAATATGTGAGATTTTTCTTTCTGTGAAAACACGTGAATGTTTTCTCCCAGGCTGGCTTGCCTTTTCATTTTTTTAACGGTCCCATTTGGGGAGCAAAAGCTTTGAATTTTGATGGTCTGTTTTTTCTGTTTTTCTTTTATGATTGTTTTTTGTTTGTTTGTTTGTTTAGCTACCTCAAGGTCACAAGAGTTTTTCTCTTATATTTTCTTCTAGGAGCTTTTACACTTAGATCTATGATCCATTTCAAGTTAATTTTTGTACATGGTGTGAGGTAAGGGTTAATATGGAAGTTATCTTTTGAGTATCTTATGTATCAGGAACTTTAATTCTCAATAAATAAATGTTCTAAGATAGATAATTGTCCCCATTTTAATGATGAGGAAAAGAAGTCTCAGAAAGATTAAGAAACTTGCTCAAGTCATACAACCAAGATTCAAGCCTATGATTACGTAACACCAAAGCCCACATGCTTTCTACTCTATTATGCTGGCATTTTGTTTTCAACATTGAATTAGAATCTATATTTTTAAATGTCCAGCTGTAACCTGTGAAGAGGATATAAAAACATGAGGTGGCACTGCCATTCTGAGGACATTCATATCCCTAGCCTGACCTTATGACATTATACACAGCAAGGATGTTGGGACCTAGGGAACCCAGGGGTTCCATGTCAGACCATTTGTGCTGGTTTGTATTTCAGAAGCTATAAATACAATTTTCTTGGTGCTCTCTTGACAAGAAGCCTTATTCTGAGTTCTTTTTCCATTTTATAGCTAGTCCATCAGAAATATGAAGTTAAGTGCCTGGCCACACAGACAGTTAATCCTTGGAGTACCCAGCTGGATGGCTGAGTCTCACTGTGTTTGGTTTGAGTTTTTATTTTTGGAAAACAAATAGTGAGTCAGCCTCCATTCTTTCCCTCTCTCTAACTCACTACCGCCTTCTGGAATCTCTTAGATACTGTGGTCTTACTGGGTAAATAGTCTTTTCTCTGAAACTTCCTTTCAGCCAGGACAGAATCATGTCAGAGGAGCCCCCCATCCTCTGATATTTAATGTGCCCTCCCGCCCTTTAAAGAAAAGTCTGTTTAAGGCTGTTCACTTTTGTCATCTTCAAGGAATCTCTGAGTCTTAGTTAGCAGGACTGTTTTGTTTCTTTTAAAAAATGCCGGAGGGAATGTAAAGATAACAGGCTGTACCTCTGGGTTCTTGCTTTGCAACGCTTTAGCTTTGGTAAATTCACACCCTCTTCTTCCTTTCTTTCTATGAGGCAGTATGGTATAGGGAGAAGAGCATGGAACTTTGGAGTGAGAAGTTTGTAGGTTTGAATCCCAGCTCCTAGAAAGGACAAAGCAGGGGTGTTTGAGACTTATAAAGGATGTTTTTTGAGTACAGAACCCTATTTAAGGTGCCTTAACAGGTATACTGCTTTCTCTTTGGCTAAGCTGGGCAGTCTAATTTCAAAGTCCAGCCATGGAAGGTAAAACATTGTAGTCGTCCCACCTGTTAGATTGTCCAACTACCTGCCAAGTAGATTGTCCTAGTCTCTGGAAGCAAACTCTTCCGTCTTTGGTGTGATTGTTTGCTAGTGAGAAACTTATCTTATGGAGAGAAATGTGAGTTGCAAGAGGAGTAGAGGAGAAAAGACAGTCTGTCTGATACAGAGAAGATCAAGTATAGGTTGATGGGAGGAAGGAGGGAACCCAGTTTACATATTTGGGAGCTATACCTCCATCTTCTTAAATACAGCCCTGAAAAACATTAATCTCTGTGTTGGTGGTGGAATGAGAACAAGTCGGTGTCTCTCAGTACCATCTGGTTACCGTGCCTTCCAGCTGGCCTCATTTTCCTCTCTTCCATGGGAGTCTCCTTTGCACTTCAGTCTGGGGGCTGGTTTCTACTTCCCCTTTGCAACCATTAAGGATTCTGTGGTCTCCACGATTACCATGTTCAAACCTACATATCCTTTGAGATACAGTTCAGGGCTTAGCTCTTCCAAGAAGCCTCCCTTGACCTTCATACACTGTTGGTGAGAATGTAAATTCGTGCAGCCACTGTGGAAAGCAGGATGGAGGTGTCTCAAAAACATAGAAACAGAACTACCATGTGACCCAGCAATTCCACTTCTGGGTATATGTCTGAAAAAAACAAAGACACTAATTCTACAAGGTACATGTACCCCAGTGTTCATAGCAGCATTATTTACAATTGCCAAGATAAGGAAGCAACCTAAGTGTCCATCAACAGAGGAATGGATAAAGAAGATGTAGTATATATATATATACACATACATATATATATGTATGTGGTATATATATATACATATATATATATATACATACATACATACATACATACACACAATGGAATACTACTTAGCCATAAAAAAGAATGAAATTTTGCCATTTGCAGCAATATGGGTGGACTTGGAGTGCATTATGCTAAGTGAAATAAATCAGACAGAGAAAGGCAAATACTGTTTGGTATTACTTACATGTGGAATCTGAAAAATACAACAAACTAGTGAATATAACAAAAAAGAAGTGGTCTCACAGAGAGAACAAACTAGCAGTTACCAGTGGGGAGAGGGAAGCGGGAAGGGGCAATATAGGCACAGGGGACTAAGAGGTACAAACTTTTAGGTATAAAATAAACTATAAGGATATATTGTACAACACAGGGAATATAGCCAATATTTTATAATACTGGAGTAGAACCTTTAAAAATTGTGAATCACTATATTGTACACCTGTAACATTGTACAGCAACTATATTTCAATTAAAAAAAAAAGCCTCCCTTGACCATCCTAAATCATTCAAGTAGCCTTGATAATCTAAATTTGTGAATATTTAATGAGTACAAACTGTGTGTTTTGGGAAAGAGGGAATGATTACAGAGAGAGATCAGAGGTAGTACCAGTGCCTAACACTTAACCTTGACTATTCCTTGTACCTCTTTTGTCTCCTCAACTAGATTCCCATGCCTCTTCAGGATTGCCTCTTAGAAGTCTGGTGATTACTTAACTCTAACCTAAATCTCTCCTTATACATAATTGTAGCTCGGATTTCCTTCCATTTGCCTAGGCTTCATACTGTCTCTACAATTTTGGATACAGTTTATTTCACTTAACACTTTAAGCTTAAAAACACTTATTGTAAACTCTGAGGGTAATTTAATGGCTGCAGTGTGACTCACTCATGAAACCACTTTGTACCACTAGGACACTGGAGCCGTAGTTTTCTTAGGTAAGGAAACAGGCATCATTGAATCATTAAAGCCCCTTAGTCAAACTTGTCACATGCAGCTTACCACTTAGGCCTAAAATTCTGTGTTTCCCTCTCTAACTGTATACAGAATATTTTGACTCTCCAACAGGTAAGATGAGAAAATTAGTCCCTTCATATCTTAAGGTATGTATTGTATGGCTAAATAATATTTACATTCAGATCTATAAAATAATTAAGTGTTGAGTTTTACCTGTGGATTGATTCTAAGAATTAACAACTAGTGTATATCCTTTGCAGTATTACAATTATGTACATATCACAACAGAGCTGAGTCACATGATTTGATTCATAGGAAGAAAATAAGGTTCAATGATACTAAACCTGTGACATTTAAAGGAGAATATTCCAAACATCAAGATCAAATAGATTCTCTTTCTACATTACATCACTTGCCACATTTTCTTCGCTTCATATTTATACCTGGTCTTTTCTTTTTGTTTTCCTTGGAGTTTCTAATTGCCTTTTTTTTCCCGGACTGAAGAAAGAAGCATCTGCCTTTACCTTATGACTACTAACATCATTTAGCTTCTTAATCATACTGTTTGTTGTAGGGAAATGACTTGCATCTTGACACATTCTTCTCTAGGTCCAGAGAGTTCTGTTTCTACTTCAAGGCCTGCTACCATTTCACTGAATTCCTAGGTTAAATCTCCTTTCTTGCACCCCATGTCATCTTCTTTCTTAAAATTCTTTTTCGTTTTGCTATAAGGTATCCTTGGTAGTTTTTTCAGAAAGAATGCATAGGAGTTAAACTTTCTGAGTCATTGCATATCTAAAATGTTTTGCCCAGATGGTTCTTTAGACAGTGCTGCAGTTAATCATTTTGATTTCTGCTCCTCTTCCTGACCTTGTTCTCCTTATCCTCTAATTCTGCGCTATGGATTACAGTAGCCAGTAGCCAAGTGTGCGCTGTTGAGCACTTGAAACCTGGCTCATCTGAATTAAAATGTGCTGTAAATGTAAAATACACACCAGATTTCGAAGAAAAACAACCCCCAAAAAATCATTTTATATTGCTTATGTGTTAAAATGATGATATTTTGGATATATTATTAAAATTAATTTCACCTACTTATTTTTACTTTTTAAATGTAAAAATAAATTTCAAGGTTATGTATATGGCTCACATTACATTTGTGTTGGACAGTGCTGCTCTACTCTTCAACATGGCACCTTTCCCAGCCTCATCAAGGAGCAGCATTGGATACTGCATGCAGTTTTTTCCCACGTTCCTTTGCCTGACTTCCTTCACTTGGGTTATGTGTAGGTACCTCTACTTTCCATCTTTTGAAAAGTGTTAAAAATTTCTGGTCTGGTTCTTTTCTCCCTTTATTTCTCTTTCCCCACCCTAACCACAGGTATTAATTTAATCCCTTTGTACTACTTTGTCACATCTTTGCGATTTGGGAAGAAAGGGATACAAACTTATTTTCAGTCTGTCAATTGGAAAACAGAAGATTTTACAGATTTTATCATTATTTTGAACAATAGTACAGTGGTCATCTTCATGCATAAGTCTGTCCACATCTCTAGATATTTTCTTAAGATGGATTTCTGGAAATAGACGTACTGGTTCAGGTTATATGAATTTCTTTATGACTCTTGATATACATGTCAACAGATTTATTCCCCCAAAAGTACCAGTTTATGTTCTCAGTGGGTTATTCAATAAAAGATGGGAGCAGTTATCCAAGAAGTGCCCAGATTCAATCTGCATCCTCTGTGTGGGCCTTTTATCTCAGCTTCTGTGGAAAGCATGGTCTGTTTTCTGAAACACTTAACTTTTTGAGCCTTCATTTTCCTATTTGTAAAATAGGGATAATCATGCCCTGAAGTAATGTGTATGAAAGCTCATTGAAAGTAATAATTTCATTAGTTTATTTCAGCAAGTATTTGATAGCCTCCTACTTGTACTAAGTACAGATGCTGCACTGGGAACGATGGGGAATGTCCAAATGACATAGCCCCTGGCCTCAAAACTAATGTCTTATGAAGGGACTAGAACTGGAGTTGAGAAGTATTCATGAGAAACTATCTCACAAGTCTTTCTGTAATAGATAAGGTGTTAAAGGGGTTTAAATGTGGAAGGCTTTGCATTTCATTTAAAAGATAAAAGAAAACAGCATAGAGGAGGTGGCATTCAAGGTAGCCTTGAAGGAGGAGCATAATTTCGTAGTTCCCTGACCAGGGATCAGACCCATGCCTCCTGCATTGGAAAGGCAGAGTCTTAACCACTGGACCACCAGAGAAGTCCGTAAAGGCGGAGCATAATTTCAACACAATCAGAGAGTGAGGTGTGGGTACAGGTGTGAGGATGAGCTTGAGCAAAGGCACAGGGGTGAGTTCTGGGCAAATCAGTTAATAGCGTTCACTAGAGTATAGGCAGAAGGCAAGGAAAACAAAATGTAGGTAGACATTTTTATTTCTCTGAGTATACTTACTTGCATGGGCCACATAGTGAGGTACTCCTTATATTTATTTTTGCTGTGCTTTAGTAGGGTAGGCGGAAAGAAATCATTTCACTGAGTTTTGGCTCTGACCAGAACTGAGTAGGCGAAGTTTGTCTTGTCCATAGGGACGAGAACACGATATATTTACACTGGCCTTTCTCTCCCACAGAGGTTGGGAATTCTGAGGCATTGTAAACAGTTCTGAGGCTATGACACATTACACTTACCCAATCAAATAACTTGCATCAGGAATTTTGAGGAGTGGTCAGAGGATTCCTGAAGAGAAGAATAACTGAGACAACGGGTAAGGTGGCAATAGAGAGAGAATAGTGAGGGAATTAGACCTTTGCTATCATCAGGAAAAGGTGAGGAACTTTGTGAAACAAGGACAAGGATTCTGCTTTCTATACATCTTTCTGGCCCTCTCCCTTCAGGGGGTTCACTGTCTTCTCAACAGTTGTTTGGTACCTTCAGGCTGTTAACTGAAAATCTAGAATCATTTTGGGGTATACCACCCCCCTCCCTCCCTACCATCATGCCCAAGATTTTTTTATCCTCAGCAACATTCAGGATTCTCTTTTTTGGTGCCTATAAAATGAAGTCAAACTCCTGTGCTTGGCTTTCACCAGACCCTCCAGCCTGTCTGGTGGCTCTAGCTTGTATTTACCATCTTACTTTTTACATTGTACCCCAATACTCTAACCTTGAGTCTATGGCTTAACATCTCTCATCCACTTCTAACAGAAACATCCAGTTCATTTATTCACTCGACATTTATTGAATGTCTATTATGTATCATTTTTTCAGTAAACTTTTAGTAAGCAACTGCAATGGTTTAGGCCTTATTTTGGAGCCTGTGAATAGAGAAATAGGAAAAGGGATAATGTTGGTAAATGGAAAAATACCATGAGATATTTGGGGGGAATCCATATATGTATTCAAAATGCAGGTATGTCAGGAGATGCCCATATAGTCCCTTTGAATAATCACTGCCTTCTGTATATGAGCTGGATCACTAGTACACAGTGGGATCAAGGCTCAGATAGTATTTAGGTTCAATTTGAATATGCTGCCAAATGGAGATGATGAAAGAAGCAACCATCGTGGTCCTGAACGAGGGTCATCAGCTCTAGGACTACTGATGGTTTCTTAAAAGATATGACATACTATCTATTCTGATTTATCTTGTCAAAATGCTCAACAATTTCACTGTGGTTACACCTAATAGCACTAGTGGGGTCTGTCTCTTGGGGCTCTTTTCTTTAAATGGTGACTCCCAAAGAGCATATACTCAGAAGCTGCTACACCCTTGCCTACTGTATTGGCTGAGTTCCCATTCCCTAAATGAACCTTGTCCTTTCCCGCCTCCATGCCATTGCTCATCAGTGTGGTGGGGGAAAGAGAGGATTTGGAGCTAGATCTGGGTTTGAGACCTTGATTCACTTCTTATTCGCTCTGTAACCTGGGTCAAATTTCTTAAACTGTCGAAAGGCTTTGAGAGAATTATATTACCTGCCTTTTCCAGCATTGTCTATTATAAGGTATAGATGAGAATTTATGTGAAAGCATGGTATCTATTACATGACATGTACTCTTTCCATTCTCCCTTTCCTGGGGAACTTCCTTTTACTCCTTCCCCCATCTCTACTTATTAAAATTCTGTCCATCCTTAATTTAGCTCTTATATTACATCGCCAGTAAAGTTTTCCCAGTATTCTCAGTTGCAAGAGATTTGGGCTTTCCCTTTTTTTCTATGCTTTGCTTGTGGGATTTTAGACTTTTGAAGAAACAGATCTAAGTAGTAGGGGAAATGGCACAGGGAAGGGTAGGTACCTGAATAAAATAATAGCACTGTATTTGGAAGCAGGGAAATAAGGGTCAGTGAGAGATAGTATGCAAATAGTGTAAATAAGGGTGTGTTGTCACTCAATGCAAGGTGATTGATTCTCAGCCCATCTTCTCCCAGTAGGCCAGAGATGGAGGTTGTTTCCAGTTCCTAGTATTAGCCACAAAAAAGGGGCCACTCACTCTTCTTTATGTAGTGAGAGCCAGCTACCAATCTTCCAGGTAGCCCTGAACTTTTAGAATTTGATACTATGTTTTGATTAGAATTGAGCAGTCAGTCTGTAGATTTTCTGGGAAGACCTGGCTTGGTCAGCAGAATAGAAAACATCCAGGATGACATAAGTCTGGCAAGATTCGAGGGAAACAACAAAGGATGCCCAACACCACTGCTTGTTCTTTGATTTACCATTTCACACCTGGTACAGTCAGGAAGCTACATTTAAAAAAACAATTTTTTCTTTAAAAAAAAAAACAAAAAAACCCGTAGTCAAAAAAGCACTCATTCGCCATAAAGCCGGAAGGATTCATTCATTGGAGCTGGTTGTTCACATTTGTAGAATTCAGAATTTTGTAGATGGAAAGGACCTTAGAGTTGAATAGGGTCTTCAAAAGGAAACAAAAGGCTCTTGCTTTTTGCATGAACTGAGTTCATTCACAAGACAGTGCTTCTTGATCTGTGAGGAGTGATTTCAGACAATTAGCTAATTGGTTGAGGAAGGTGACCTATCAGCTTTGCAGAGAGGATGTCTGCTCTTAGGAATCAACATAAAGAACATATCTTAAGCTTAACATGACAGCCCAAAGCAGCCCCATTAATCCTCCTATGTAATGGCCAGTCATAATCACAGGGGGGGAGTACATTTCACTTGAGAGTAAAGCCATGAAAACCCAAACAGCTGCCAACAGCTGATCACTGTCACCCTCAGCTCAGTGTTGTTTTAGGCTTTGAAATATTTCTGAATGATATTCCAGTTTGCTCTATTGTAAGGGGGTAAGTGACCCTCCAGAAACAGTCTGCTGTTTATTTTTAAGTGTTATAAGATACCTAGTTTGTTGAAATGATACTTGTCTATTGTATAAAAAACAAGGGCAGAACTCATTTGTGGCCATCGTGAAGGTCCAAATGGGTGCAGAAAAACAGAAAGAGAAAATGGAAAATTTCTGCAGGTAAATGTTAAGTTTTTCTGGTTTTCAAATGTGAAAGAAATTCAGAGTGAAAGAAGAGGGTCATAGACTTGTCAAGAAGGGAATCGGGAGAAGATAACTGATAATAAATCAATAAGTTGAATCCCTTTGCCCCTATGAAATTAGTGTCATTGTTCTTTGGAACATATTATTAAGATGTACCCAGAATATAAAGTTTTATGGTGAGAATGGTTGTGACCATCATAGGATGACTAATCCCTCCAACCAAAACAAACATAGGATTGGTCATTAGGAGACCCAAGTTTTCATAACACTGCATACACCCTTCTTAATGTAGTGGTTAAGAGTCAGGGCTTTGACTATTTACAATATCCAGGACATGGAAGCACCCTAAGTGTCCATCGACAGATGAATGGATAAAGAAGATGTGGCACATATATACAATGGAATATTACTCAGCCATAAAAAAGAAACAAATTGAGTTATTTGTAGTGAGGTGAATGGACCTAGAGTCTGTCATACAGAGTGAAGTAAGTCAGAAAGAGAAAAACAAATACCATATGGTAATATATATATATGGAATCTAAAAAAAAAAAAAAAAGGTTCTGATGAACCTAGGGACAGGACAGGAATAAAGACACAGACATAAAGAATGGACTTGAGGACACGGGGAGGGGGAAGGGTAAGCTGGGACGAAGTGAGAGAGTAGCACTGACATATATACACTACCAAATGTAAAATAGATAGCTAGTGGGAAGCAGCTATATAGCACAGGGAGATCAGATCAGTGCTTTGTGACCACCTATAGGGGTGGGATAGAGAGGGTGGGAGGGAGACGCAAGAGGGAGGGGATATGGGGATATATGTGTACATATAGCTGATTCACTTTGTTATACAGCAGAAACTAATACAACATTGTAAAGCAATTATACTCCAATAAAGATGTTCAGAAAAAAAAAAAAAAGAGTCAGGGCTTTGGGTCTGTCAGACATGGGCTTGAATTCTGTTTCTGTCACCTACCTACTCTATATCCTTGGCTAAGCACATGGTAAGTATTTATGTCAGGAATATTTTCAATTCATTAAGCTGACTGATAGTGGTTTAAATGACATTATCACATTATAAGTCTAGAATAAGCAGTTGCTGCCTTTGGTTTAGAGACTCAGTGTTGTGATCAAGGGTGTTTATTCTGTATATCTTCTCATTCAGCCATCCATAATGTGTTGGCTTTCAACCTCATGGTAGCAAGAAAGTCAAAAGCTTTCTCAGGAGCCCTCAGCAGATATCTCCTTACGTCTAATTGTCCAGAATTGTGACACATAGATACATACAGTTAGAAGGAAGCCTAGGAAAGCAAACAAACGTCCTGCTTTTCTAGACTCTGTAATGAAAGAAGACAGAGACTGTAAATGGGTATTATGTTTTCCAGTCAACAGTGCAGTGCCCGTTGAATTAACATTCAGTTAATGTTAAATGTTAATTAACTGAATTAACATTCAGTTAATGTTAAATGGTGTTATTTTTTTAAATTTTTTTGAAGTATAGTTGGTTTACACTGTTGTGTTCATTTCTGCTGTACAGCAAAGTGATTCAGTTATACATATAAATATACTTTTTCATATTCTTTTCCATGATGGTTTATCACAGGATAGTGAATATAGTTCCCTGTGCTACAATAGGACCTTGTTTCTCTATCCTCTGTATAATAGTTTGCATGTGTTAAATGCTGTTATGATGATGATGGTGACGTGCTCTTCTGAAGATTCAAGTGATATGATATTTAACATTTTACATTTTACAAAGTACTTTTACTTACTCGTGTAAGGAGTTTGTTGGTGGTTATTGTTGTTATTGCATATTTAGAAGTTCCTTGAAGATTGATCCAAAGAAGAAAGGTCAACCAGGAAGAACAGCATAGTTCAAGCCTTCACATTGACCTGTCCCAGCTCCAGGTCTGTCGCTTTACAAAGCCTTCCTAGACCACCCAGAAGCACAGCAGTTTAAAGCACTGCTCTAAACTCCTAATGTCACTTACGACTTATAATGTTTACTTGCTACTTATATTTTTAAAATACACGTGGCTTCTTAGCTAGGTCTTGAGCTCCTTAATTTCAGGGTTTGCGTAGAATGTGCCCTCTGGAATGTAGGGAGGAACTCGATTACTATTCATTTATTGACAGAGCATTTTCTATTTCTCACCATTCGCTGGATTTGATATAGTGTAGGGATGGGAAATGATTAGAATTATGCTTTTCTGTGGGGGAAGAATTTTATCTTCTTTTGCTCAAACCTCCACCATTCTTTCTCCAACTTGCCTCTTGCTTCTTGCTCTTTTTCTCCTAAGAGAGCAGTATGGATTGTCAGGGAAGGAAGCATACCATTCCTCTCCAGTTTATCATGTTATGACTCTCCAGCCTCTTCTTAACTAAGTCTTAACTCTGACTTGGCTATGAGGAATTTTGCCCTACTTTCTCTTAGGGCCCTGCCCCCTCACTGCCATCTGTGAGACTGCAACCAAAAGGAGAAGTTTAGCTTCTTTGGTGCCTTTTGCATCCTCCACCACTGTCCTTACGTCTTTTTGGAGAGTTGATGTAAGAGGCAAATAGTATTGGGTAAGGAAGTCAAACCCATTGACTGAAATCTACAGTGATGTATGAATCATTATCTGATTTTTTTTTTCATTATCTGATCTTTTGCTGAGACCAAATGCTAAGAATGTGTAAGGATCTTGGAAGTTAAAAATATTAAGTGAATGTTTAGCAAGGAGTATTTAGTAGCAAAGCTAATTGGAGAACCCCATTGCCCAGCCCAGTATTCTTTCAGCATTGTTCTCGGCTAGTGCTATAGTTTTCAGAAGTGATGCCAGAGTAATCACAGCCAGATTCCTGAGCAGTTGAATCCAATGGCTCTCTTCTCTTTACCATGACTCTGATTTTAGAAATAGAAAGTAGCTGCTAACATATTTTAGTTTAATTTGTGTAAGTCACTGATCCAACTTGTTGTTTGTTTTGTTTCTGATGGTACAAAAACCAAGAATTTCCTAACATTATGTTCCTCGTACCCTTTGGCCACTTGATTTTCCCATATTTTTTTATTCCCGTCCAGTTTTCACTGTTTGATGATGCTTGTTGTTTAGATATAGCAAATGAAATGACAGCTGCAGTACCTGTACTTCCAAGTTATAAAATAAACTTAATGTGCAGACGTACATAGACAAAACACAGAATCCTCATTATCTATTTACATAATAAAGCAGTTCACCAAGGCTTAGGAGATTTGGGGTGCCAGTTAATTATTTCCCTTTCCTTCTGATACAGAGAATTGGAAGAAGGTATCAAACGGAGGTGAAGGTGTCACTTCTACTCATGGCTGCCCAATAGCTCCTTAAGTATAGTCTGGAGAGGTAAGTCTAGGAGAACTCTGTGCGATGAGAGGAATCTAAACTACCAAGAGGTATAGAGAGTAAGAGAAGAGGAAGCTAAGGATGAAATCCTGTGGATCATAGATCTGAAAAGGATCCCCATAAGGCTGAAAAGGAGCACAGAGATGCAGGAAGTTGTGGTGTCAGATAATCCAAAGGATTTGGGAGCAGCATTTAGGAAAGAAGGAGTGCTCAGCTGCCTTGAATGCAGCAACCACAAAGGCATCCAGGGGATTTTACAACAAAAGAAGTCTTAGATCATCCTTGGTTTAAAAAAATAAAACAAAAACAACTTTCTGTTCTCCCAGCCCAGCCTCCCTAGATGCTAATCACATAGGACCACCTACGTTTTGTTTTCCAATGTACCTTCACATCTGGTTCCCATTAGGTATAAAAATATGACACTGAAAGATTTCTGGCCTCAAATTATTTATTATAAACCTGGAAGAAAAACTTAGTGTATGTGTTTGTGTGTTTGAAGGATGACTGGTGATAAGATTTTCCTTTTGTAATTGGGGCCCGAAATTTCTGGGTATGAGGACTTATAAATTGCTCAATTAGGAGGAGTGTATTAATGGGGCAGCAGGGTGATAAGCCCTTCAAAAGTGATGCCAGGGTCCTAGGCAGCCCAGCACTGCCCTCCTCCCTCTGGTATTTGTAGAACGTGTTTTAACTTTTAAACTGTGAGATTCTTGATCTGTTGTTGTTCAGTGCTGTAGGGGGTACTCTACTGTTGGGGCTCAATAAACAGTTGGCAAAATTAGGCTTCTAGAAGTATAAGAGAAGGGGAAAGAGAACGCTCTGAAAACAAACTCCATCTTCAAATTTCTGCTCAGGCCCTAGGGCACGGAGAGAACTCCATGGGCCTGCTTCTGCCTTTAAACATCTACAGAAAAGTTCTGTCTCAAAATCAAACAAACAATACTCCCTAATAGCTAATTTTTGGTCTCCTCAAGTTGCATTTTAGTTTCCTCACCGTTCAAGCCAAGCTCTGATTTGTCATTACAAAGATCTTCAAGTGCAAATAAATCTCCTGCATTCCATAGCCACCTCTATGCAGGCTTTCCAACCCTTTAAATCTTCCTAAGTCTTAAATTGTGAGGTTTATTCCTTGATCATCGAAATTCACGTAGACATAGGATATCATTTATACTGCCTATCCACTTCTCTCATCATTTGAGTCAAGCTCTGTGTATAAGGCTCTAGGGCCCTTGCCTTCTGTGCTGTAATGACTTATATGAATAGAGTGCCTAGAACACAGTGAGGATTTGATAAATGTTAGATTGAAGTTTAAATCACACCAGGTGCCTGATGAGCTTCTCTGGGGAATAAAGCCAATGCTAAGTTGGTCTCACTAGGTTGGTTGTGTGTGTGTTGGGGCGGCAGGGGGGTGGGGGGGTGGGCAGAGTTCCAAGCCCGTAGCTTCCTCAGACACTTCTCGAAGAACTAAGGGTCCTGGGGCCCTCGCCACTAGCTTCCAATAGCCTGTGTATTTTTAGTCCCCGCTTTTCATGTAAGTTTCCCGTTAACTGCTTGCAGGAAATCTTTTCTTGGACATAATCTGCCCGTTTCCTGAAGTCTTCCTCTCCGCCTTGTGTCCGTTGGGGATGAATCAAGTCAGCAGTTTTGGAGAGTGTGTGTTCTCTTCCCTGACACAGCCTCCCTGCTTTGTGGACACCAGAAAGCTGCCTTTCTTGTCTGTTTCTAGGGGTGAAGGGAGGAGGGGCAAACCCTTGGTGTGTGTCAGCCTCTTAGACTGCCTGGCACAAATGTCCCTTTGTATGAGGAGGAGGCATGTGTGCTTTTTCCCCTTCCCAGTGGATACTTTCATCTGCTAGGTCTGGATGGTGTCCTCCGAGCTGTAAACAGTGGAGTAGGAGATAAAGGGCTGCCTTAGGGAGGAAGCATGTGTGGCAGCAACTGGTTTTCCTTCTCTGCCCCTCACCCGCTTTGTCCTGATTAAAACAAATCAGGTCTAGGCGTGGCCTGATTTGAGCCAGCCTAGACCTCTCTAATCCCTTTCCAGGACCCAAACAGCATGGACACTGCTCCTCTTTCCTTGAAGACCTCAAACTTGGAGAAAGATGTTTTCTGTGATAAGGATAACAATTCCTCATATTTGTACAATGTTAGTTTCTAAACATGTTATGTCTTCTGAGGAGCTGAAATTCTGGCTTTGTGATCCCTTAAGAATGTAGGATTCGGATCAAAAGATATGAGTTTGAGTGCTGGCTCTGCTCTTTAATAACTGTGAGACCTCAGGCAAGTCAGGGAGCTAATAATAGCTCCCTCTTCGTAGGGTGTTACAGAGTTTAAATGAGAAAATGTATGTGAGTTCCTGCCACATAGGAAACACTCAAATGTTAACCCCAAAAAAAGGGGTGGGGGTCGTAAGGGGTGTTAACGGAGATAATGGAGATGAATATGCTATGCATAAAATGCTAAACTTTTTAGTAATTTGGTTTGAGGTCTGAGCATAAGCATTTTCTCTCTCCTCTAAAGCCACCCAGTTCACCTGGCCTCTCATTCTGACCATTCCCTCCTTCTCTCAAACATCCATCACTGTGACCTCTTCTTTCACATGGTAGCTTAGCTCTTCCATCTAAAGCAAACCCCTGTCTCTTGAGGCCGGCCACTAGCCCAGTGTTTGGCACAAGGTAGGGTTCAACAATTACTTGAATAGGTACTCTTTGTGAAAAACTCAGAAATGCAACCCCTTTCCCATCCACAAGGGCCTGCCCTTAGTCACTCAAACTTATTTCTTGATTTTTATACCCAGGGATAAGTGCAAGGGATGGAAACCACTCCAGATACTTTGAACAGGAAGGAATTTAATACAAGGGATTAAATGCTTACCAAATGGTAGGAAAAACTAAAGCTGTATGTTCCACGAATGATACTTTCTCCCTCCCCACCCCCAGAATACCACTGAAGTGATCAGTTAACTCACGCCCCCACTCCATAGCTGTGTTCTAGCACTTAGGAGGTCAGACTTGAGAAGCTACTGCTGCAAATGCCCCGTGGCACTCAGGAAGCTGGAAAATGCCTCAGCTGCATAAACCCTTTCATAGCTACATATTTGCTTGCCAGAAGAAACAAGAAACAGCCACGAGAGCAGGAAAATGGTCTTCACCTTACTTCCAGCTTACCTGTCTTGTGTGAATGCACATAATTGGTAGATTAACTGCAAGCAAATCTGGATTTTTTAGTTTTCCACTGTTTCCAACTAGAAGGGGAGGGGGGTGGAAGTGGAGTGAGCCAACCTACAGTATATACCACACTACTTTCATCTAGAAGGTATTTTGGGTTGCAGTATGTCAGGATAAAAGCTAAATGAGGAAACACAAACAGGTCCCTCTGCACCTAACTGATTCCTTCCAAGTGCAGAGTCACTTCCATAGAATATGTTTTGGATCAGATGTCTCTTTGGGAAATCTTCCATATTTCCCCGTGGCCTTTAAAAGAGCCTGACTGACCCAGCTGGCTCTCCTTGTAACTCATGGGATGTACCCAACAAATGTTGGGATGAATGCCCTCTGTATATGTCAGATACTATGCTAGGCAAAGGGGACGCCAAGTCAAAAAAAGAAAGGCAAGGCCCTGCTTTCAAGGAGTTCTCGGTAGTCTAGTAGGGTGACACAAGATGAAAATAGTTAGAAAATGATGACAAATGCTAAAATGAAGATATCCTCAAGAACACAGATGAGAGGTACATAAATCAGATTGGGGGATAAAACGAGGATAAAGGCTGTCTGTATTCATGTAAAGAGTTAAGTGTAGGGACTTCCCTGGTGGACCAGTGGCTAAGACTGTGCGCTCCCAATGCAGGGGGCCTGGGTTCCATCCCTGCTCAGGGAACTAGATCCCACATGGCACAACTAAAGATTCGCATGCCACAACTGAAAAAAAAAAAGATCCCATGTGCCTCAACTAAAGATCCCACACGCAGCAGTGAAGATCCCACATGCCACAACTAAGACCTGGTGTAGATAGATAGATAGATAGATAGATAGATAGATAGATAGATAGATAGTTAAGTGTAAAGGATTTTTATTAATATTAGGATCCTACAAGCCTGGCCCGATAAGCTTAAATATAATCTCTTTCTCCCAATCACCCAACCCAGACACAAGACCCCAAAATGTTCTTTATTTTTCCCAAAATTTTTTAATGAAAATTTTCAAGCATACAGCAAAGTTCAAAGAATTTTACAGTGTATACCCGTGTATCCACCATCCAGATTCCACCGTTAATATTTTACGACACTTGCTGTATCACAGCGGTCCCCAACTTTTTTGGCACCAGGGACCGGTGTCGTGGAAGACAATTTTTCCACGGACTGGGGAGGGGGAGGGATGGTTCAGGCAGTAATGTGAGCCATGGGCAGATGAAGCTTCGCTCGCTTGCCAGCCGCTCACCTCCTGCTGTGCGGCCCGGTTCCTAACAGGCCACGGACCCCTGCTGTATCACAAACCTATCCATCTATCCATCCCTTTGTCCATCCATTATTCATCTTAATTTTTAAAGCATTTAAAATAAATTGCAGGCATCATTATATTTCTCCCTAAATATTTCATCATGCATATCATTAACTCATTAACTGGAGTCCAGTATTTGTTCAGCATTTTTCTTCAAGGTAAAATTTACAGAGTGAAATGCCCAAATCTTAAGTGAGTGTTCTCTGAGATTTGACAAAGACATATACCTGTGTAACTCAAGCACCTGTAAAGCTGTAAAACATTATCATCATCCCAGAAAGCTTCCTCATGCCCCTTCCTGGCCAGTTCCTACCCTCACCCTCCAAAAACAACCATCATTCTGATATTTTTTTCCCACCATAAATTATTTTTGCCTGTTTTAGAATTTCACATAAATGGAATCTTATAGTATGTGCTTTTTTGTGTATAGCTTCTGTCACTCAGCGTGATACTTTTGAAATCCATCCATGTTGTTGTTTAATAGCCCATTCCGTTTTATTGCTGAGTAGTATTTCATTGCATGCATGTACCACAATTTATCTATTTTCCTATGGATGGATACCTGGATTATTTCCAGTTTTTGGCTATTGTGAAAAAAAGTCTACTCTGAACCTGTAATCTACTTTTAAAAAATAGACTTTAACTTCCTCAAACAGTTTTAGATTTACGGAAAAATTGAGAAGATAGTACAGAGAGTTCCCATATACCTACACCCAGTTTCCCCTATTATTAACATCTTACACTTAATGTCCTTTTTAAGGCCCCCTTTGGCTTAGTGTTTTTGGCTGATTGCTTAATGAATTGCTGTTTGGAAAGACTGCAAATGCAGTGCTACCAATAAATTCCCTGCAACAGGAAATTGTTTTTGTCATCCCACTGCAATTATTGACCCAGGATTTGTTTTGTCCAATAAGCTGGAATCATGAATGCCTAGTAATTGATATGTGTATCCATCCGGTCCTGAGAGTCTTGCTCAAGGAAGCGTTCAGGGTCAGGTCCTTGGATCTGCAGGTGAAGAAACAGGGCTTTTGTATTCATCTGCACTAGCAAATGATCCCTCCACCACAGCCACTTTCTGTCTTTTCTACTTCTATGCTTTCCTCTCACCTCCAGCAAATCCTCAACAAGACTGTAAGACTTTTTCCCAAAGCACAACTTAGGATTATAACAACAATTAATATTTATGTTGCCCTTGCTGGTTTATAAAGCTCTTTAACATCCATTTCTTCTTCGTTTCAATCTAGTAAGATATATATTATGCTCACCTTATAGAGGAAATACTAAAGGTCAAAGGGATTAAATTACTTCTCCAGAGTCACACTGCTAGTGATGAAGAGTTTAGGATATAATCCCAGCTCTGTCTTACCCTTGAATCCTGAATTGTTTCCTTTATATCATATTCTTTCTACTCAAAATTTTGGGCCTCACCATTCTTTTCCTTAAATGATCTAAGACCCGCTGTGATTGGGACTCAATCTACTTTTTCATTCTCATCTTTTCCTGGGAGCCTCTAGGCTCTAGAAACACTCAGTTGTAAATTGTTTCCTGAACACTTCATGAATATTGCTTCCTCCATGCATTTTGATGATGATGGCTTCCCCTTTATGTTCAGAGTATTTTTTCTTTCTTCCATCCTTCATCTCTTGTTCTCAGAATTTGCTTTTGGGAATATTTCTTTATCCTTTAAGACTCATCTCAGGTATTCTTACTTTCACTCAAAGCATCCTTTGATCACTTACCTCTCCCCTACCCCCACCCCTCACCCTGGTTCCCAGCATCAGGAACATGGGTCCCTATTCTGTTTATATATTAGACTTTTGAGTGCCCGGCAAGCCCATTCCATATTCAGATACAAAGATGATTAAAACATGATCCCTTAAAGTTGTTTACAGTCTGTTATGGGAATTAGATGTGAATAGAAGTGATAATAATATAGGGATTAAAAATTGACCCAGATATAGATTTACTGAGTTCCCACTGTGTACCCAGCACAGATGCTCAGTACATATTTGTAGAATTGTATTGAATAATAGACATGAGGCAATTGGGCTTAGTGGCAAGGATCTTGAGCATAGGCAAAGGTGGTGACTTACCTGCTGTGGTTAAAGAGCATAGACTGAGTCTCTGCCCAAATAAATTTCTATTCAGTTTCTCCTTAGTCTTCATCTCATTGGGTCTGAACTACATCTTCTTCAGACATGTTTCAGGGTAGCAAACTGAGTTCTCAGGTGATTTAAACATTCTCTATAATATCGTTTCATCTATTCAACAAGAATCACTGAGATCCTAGTCTATGTTTGTGTCTTTGTCTGTATCTGAGAATACAGAGATGGACAAACTGTTACTCTCAAGAAGCTCAGGCAACTCGAGAAGCTCATAGCAGAATGTAGACACCTCCACAGACAGATAATAATAAATAACCTGAATCTTTTTTGGAATAAGACAAAGCTAATTTAAAGTAACAATTTCTTTTCCTATAAGAAATCCCTTCAGAGCACTTTCATGACCACAATTTCACTTTTTTGCTCTGCATCTAGACTTTTTTTAACCTACAGAAAAAAAATTGTACAAATTTGATTCAATAGAGTTTACTACTGTTATTGACCTGTGACCATGATGTATCATTTCATTTTCTAAGGAAAACCAAATTAATGCAAAAACAAAATCCCCCTAAAAGTTTATCAGCATGAACTTAAGTAATTTTTTCATTTGCATGGTATTTGTGTTTGCTAGCCCTCCTCTGGCATCAAGCTGTGATTATTTAATTTTTAATTTAAAAAAAAATTAATTTTGGCTGCACTGAAGGGCTTGCGGGATCTTAGTTCCTCAACCAGGGGTCGAACCTGCACCCTCAGCAGTGACAGTGCAGCATCCTAACCACTGGACCACCAGGGAATTCCCAAGTTGTGATGATTTTAAATAAGACATTTACCTGAAAATAACACCTGTTCTGACTATCTCACAAGGTTGGAAGCATTTTCCATAAAAAGAAATGAAGAAGCTCTTTGGGCACTGAAGCTTATATGGAATAAGCTTCAAGATATAATTTAAGTGGAAAAAAGTGAGCCTCAGTTACGCTATCTGTAACGATACTGAATCACACTATACGACCATTTGTATTTAAAAAGGGAAATATTATATATATTTACTGTTGCATACATAAAATATCTCTGAAATGAAACACAAGAAACTCGTAACAATGGCTATCTCTACAAAGCAGAGAACAGGATGGCTGGGATTAGGGTGGAGGGAGACGTTTTTCTGTTTGCTATTTTATACCTCTTGATTCTTGAGCCATGTTACGTCAAAAATACGGTGTTTAAAAATAAATGAACAAAAGTGGTTTAGGGATAATTTACTACTAAAGTTCATAGGAATAGGCAATTGTGGATTTTCTTTTTTATTCATGGCATTATTTCATCTCATGTTTTCTGGTAAAATCACCCTCTAAGTATAATCTCTATATCTCTTGACTGCTGACAGTGTGGTGGTTGTCAGGGTGTTGCTAAGTCATGCAAGATTCTTAGAAATTGCACGCTTTAGGTTGGTAGTAGTTTCTGTGGTCAGGAAGAAGGTGCATATGAACATAGATATAGAGTTCTTAGAAATCTAGCATCATAAACTTTCAGGGCTGAAAGATACAGGAGTTCATTCTAGTTCACCCCTCACCGTATGTTTGTATTCCCCCTGCAACATTCCTGCTTAGGGGTCATTGTCATTACGATGTTGCTCAATATTATTAATGCTAGCTAAATTAAGAGTGCCTCAACTTAAGTGGTCTCTGTGCTGTCCTGGAAAGATCACTGGACTAGAAGTCAGATTATTTGACATCTAACTTCAGCTCTGCCACTGGTTCACTATGTGGCTTCAGGTAAATCACCTTCCCTCTCTGGGTCTCTGTTTCTTCATCTCTAAAACTAGGGCATTAGACTGGGCCAGGGGTGGAAGGTACAAGGTATGCCTGCTGCCACTTCCCCCTCCCTACCCATGATAGACATCAGTTCAGTTTTGGCAGGTTCTTTATGATAGATTACCACAAATGAAGTCTCGGAATGCTTCTCAGCACAGTCCTCCAAGCAACTAGAACCCATAGGTAGGACTTGGGTAGGACTTGGCAAGTGAGATAAAAGTCATTCCCTTTCATCTCTAAGGTTCTCAAGCAGCAGTGTGCTGGTAAATGTTTAACAACAGGTTCTCAGAAACAAAAAAAAAAGGAGAAGAAGAAGATGCCCTGATTTATAGCATTTGCCAGTTTCCATGATATAAATACTCCCACCATGACTGATTTCAAATTACTAAGGTGAAATCAGCTGGGTTGCAGAATTACTGAAAATTTAACAGTCAGCTCTCATGAGCTGATAGAAGCTGACTCCAGCACATAACTATAAAATCGATGACTTTGGATTAACTGACCACAACCATAAGTGAAAATGACATCCTCCCTATGGAATTTTATCCAGAGGCATAATTCTTGGTTTACAGTCTTTTGGATTTGGAAATACTTGAGTGTCAAGAGATCTTTATGAAATTCTTCTACTTCCCTGAGCCTCAGTTACACTATCCATAAAATGGAACCAAGGATTCCTACCTCATAAGATTATAGTCAGTAATGAGAGACTGCATATAAATCACTTAGGAGGGACTTCTCTGGCAGTCCAGTGTGCTTCCAATGCCGGGGGTGTGGGTTTGATCCCTGGTCAGGGAACTAAGATCCCTCATGCCTTGTGGCACGGCCCAAAAAAAAAAAAAAAAAAATCACTTAGCACAGTGCCTAGCCCATCATTTGACCTCTCAAATATTCCCCCTCCCTTACCAAACTGGAGGTTGTTATGTTAGATTGTGTCTTTATCTTTTCCAGACTCCCAAAAAACTTGCCATTGCTCTCCTTCCAGCCCTTCTCTTTTCCTAACCATTCTACTCCCTTGATGTTCCCTTTTCCTCTCCCTCCTCTGCTCTAATATACTTAACCTTCTGTCTGAATGGAATGTAAATACTTAATCTTACCTATTCCTAATGTGTTATCTGTATTTATCCTCTATCGAAACCTCTCTTGGTAATCTGTGCTGTTGGAGACTGTAGGCACACTTGCAGGCAGAGACCAACTCTGTGTCTCTTGGACTGTCCCCCGTCACAACACCATGAGTAAATAAGTGTTAATAAGTCACTTCTCAGGATCAAACTTATATCAAGGATGTTGCAAAAAAACAGCTTCTGTTATGCAGGTACCCAAGAAGGCTGCTGCAGATCTGCCCAGAGCTTGGTGGCAGATACCTGGTATGTGCTCTGGTCCTGAGGATGAAGTCCACATTCCTTAACTTCTTCCCATTGGCTTTATCTGATCCCTTCAATAAGGATATAAGACCCTCTTGCTATTCATTCCACTAGCATGCCATATTTCCCTCTATCATAATATTTATCATGCTTTATTATAATTATTGATACTTGTTTTTTGTTGACGTCTCTGCTAGGTACTGGGCTCTGAAATCAAGGACCGTGTCTGTATTGTTTACTGCTATATCCTCGGCCCCTAGCACAGTGCCTGGTACATGGTAGAATACTGAATGTATAAATTCATTATTGTAAATGAATTTTTAATAATAATTTGCTATCCTATAAGATGAATAGAAAGCCTCTAATGTAACTCGTTGCTGAGTTTGGTTAGTCATGTGGTAAATTTTCTTACAGCACATCTTCTTTAAGTTGTATACTCAGGTAAGAGCTTGCAATTTCTGTCGTTATATCTGGTTCTCTCAAGAGCCATAGAGATCAACATTACAAAGCCTAAGGGAAAGTCAGAGGGGTAGACATGGGAGAAAAAAAAATCTAAAGAACAGAAACTGTACCACTTTTTTTACCTTCTAATGCTATAATATGTATCTTCATGCATATATAGTTTTCTTTCCTTTGAATTATTCCCTTAGTCATTTGCCAGAAATGAGAATTATTGGGCAAAAGGGGATGAACATTTTTAAGGCTCTTGAAATACTGCCAAATTGTTTTCCAGACACATCATATCAACAAATAGCTTTGAGCAACAGACATGGGTGTCTGTTTAATCACACACTTACCACCACTGGGAAATGTCATTAAAATCTTTTTTGCTAGTTTAATAGAGGGGGGAAAATGGTCTTCCCCATTCCTTTTAGTTCATGTTTGGTCTTTTTAATCTGCTCCTTCATGCAGCTCTTTCTGAAGGAGCATCCTACCCCTCAAAGACTTGTTCAGAGGCTGTGAGGCTCACAACCTCATTGGCCCCTGGGGCACAGCATCTCCGTTGTGCTGTGGTGGGGAGGGGCGGTGACAGAGGGAAAACATAACACAAACCACACCATTGTTAGGGGATGAGGTTGCTGGGATAATGCTGTGAGAAGGGATGAAAAGAACGATTCTCCATTCTTGATTGTTGTGATGTCCAAGGATGAGCCAACAGCTCCAGCACGGGAAGGGATGGGTCTTTACTGCTGCCAGATGCTCCTTTTTCCATTGCTGCCTTCCATTATTTCTGGTTCGAAGGGGGTGAGGGGGGTAGCCTAGCAGCTGAAACAGATTAACTTTTATGCCTAGTTTCCTCCCTTTGAGTGATTGCCCTGGACCTGGGGACATTCACAATTAGTCAGAAACTGTTTAGAAATAAGAATGTGGTTCAAGGTCCATCATGTATAAGAGCCAACCTTCTGGAGTTCGTGTACCATTCCTGCCTTTATCTATGGGAGCTGCATGAGGCAAAGAGAGCTTTCTTCCCTCTCCTTCCCTACTGCCACTGCCTCATTCAGGCCCTCATCCTGTTTTGTCTGTACTATGGCAATAGCTTCCTGTTTCCCTTAATCTACCCTCTTGTACACTGTTACCAACGTGATATTTCTATGACCTGCACGTCAGATCTTGTCACTCTCCAGCTTCAGCTGTCAGTGCTTCCTCAAAACTTTTAGCATAAAATCCAAGCTCCTTTTCCCAGCTTTTTGGGCATTTAGCAATCAGATCCCAAACCGCTTTTCCAGACTGGCTTCCACCTCTCCTCTGGACTGTGCCCTGACTAGTGTATCCATTCTCTATAAGGGACTCCCGTTGGTCCCTCTGCCCTGCTTGCCCTTCTGCCTCTGTTCTACCTGATTGACTCTTTCTAATCCCTCACATCCCTCCTCAAAAATCAAGGGCCCTCAATTATCACCTCTCTGGTGGATTTTCCTGGATTTCCCCTAGCAGTTAATCACTCTCTCCTGTAACCTACACATAGATCGTGATGTCTACCTTTGTTTCCCTCAAGTCAGGAATTATCACCTTCCTTTTGTATATTTGTATTTGTGAATCCCCCAGCCCCTATCACAATATTTTGCACATAATAAGTGCTCAAAAATGTTTCCTTTCCTTCCTTTCTGCTAGCCTATTCTTAATCTCTTCAACCTTCACTGTGTTTGTATTTTTATAGCTGAAAGAGAATGTAGTATAGTTTAATCCTTTTTTTCTTCTTCTTCTTCTTTTTTTAATGGTTAAAAAAAAAAGCTCAGTAAGGGGAGGAATTCGTCCTGGAATACACAGCCAGATTTAATGGCAGAGCTGGGGAACTGGATTGGTGCTGAGCTCCTTAGGTAGTTTGAAAAGATCTTTGAAATAAAGGATTGCATCAGGGGAGAGGAAGGAACTAAGGTTCATTGCCAAGTTTTATTGCTGGATGCTTTATGTATGTTAATTATTTCTATCTTTAGAACCTTATTCCTTTTTTTAAAAATTGTCGTAAAATACACATAACATAAAATTTAGCAACTTGACCATTTTTAAGTGTACAAGTTCAGTGGCGTTAAGTACATCCACATCCTTGAATGGTGGTACAACTGCCACCGCCACCCATCTCTAGAACTCTTTTCATCTTACAGAACTAAAACTCTGTGCCCATTAAACAACAACTCCCTATTCCCTCCTCCCCCAGCCCCTGGCAATTACCATCCTACTTTCTATGTCTATGGGTTTGACTTCTCTAGGTACCTCATGTACGTGGAATTGTACAGGAGCTGTCTTTTGTGATTGGTTTATTTCACTAAGCATGAAGTTTGCAAGGTTCATCCATGTTGTTGCATGTGTCAGAATTTCCTTCCTTTTTAAGGCTGGATAATATTCCATTGTGTGTATATACTGCATTTTGCTTCTCCCTGCATCCATAGACGGACACTGGATTGCTTCCACCTTTTGGCTACTTTGAATAATGCTGCTATGAACATGGGTATACAAATATCGTTCAAGACCCTGTTTTCAATTCTTTTTTGGTATATACCCAGAAGTGGAATTGCTGGGTCATATGGAAATCCTATTTTCAATTTTTTGAGGAACCACCGAACTGTTTTCTATAGCAGCTACATCACTTTACATTCCCACCACAGTGCACAAGGGTTCCTATTCCTTCACATCCTTGACACATTTGTTATTTTCTATTTTTTTGATAGCAACCATCCCAATGGATGTGCAGTGGTATCTCATTGCGGTTTTGATTTGCATTTCCCTAATGATTAGTGAGGTTGAACATTCTTTCATATGCTTATTGGCCATTTGTATATGTTCTTTGGAGAAATGTCTATTCAAATCTGCCCCCTTTTTAGTCAGGTTGTTTTTGTTGTTGTTGTTCTCGTTGTCGTGTTGAGTTGTAACGGCTCTTTATATAGTCTGGATATTAACCCCTTATCAGATATATGATCTGCAAATATTTTCTCCCATTCCATGGGTTATCTTTTTGCTCTTTTGTGTCCTATGATTCACAGAAGTTTTTAATTTTTCTGTAGTTCAATTTACCTATTTTTTTTCCTTTGGTTACCTGTGCTTTTGGTGTTATATCTAAGAAATCATTTCCAAATCCAGCATCATGGAGCTTTTCCTATATGTTTTCTTCTAAGAGTTTTATAGTTTTAGGTCTTACATGTAAGTCTTTGATCCATTTTTAGTTAATTTTTGTGTATGGTATAAAGGTTCATCTTCATTCTTTTGGATGTGGATATCCAGTTTTCCCAGCACCATTTGTTGAACAGTTATATGTTACCTCACTTTATATGCACAGTAATCCTGGGATGTTATAACTATCTAACGGATAAGAAAACAGAAGTTGAAATATCCCTGGAGACACCCTAAAAGCAGGGCCCTTTGTAACCTAAGTGGGCCAAAGGCATAAAAGAAGAAGAAAAAGACCATTTATGATATAAAGCGAGAAGAGGGGGAATGGAGAGAGAGGGAAAAAATTGCATAGGCAGCTAGCCCTGAGCAGAACTTAGGGGTAGACTTCAAATTCACTTGAGAGCCCTTCTCCTTCTGCCCTTTTACTCTCCTCCTCCCTCATGTGACCGTGCTTCTCTGATTCTCTTAAGGTAGCTCCTTGGTTTGCTGACTCTTTTGAAATTCTTTTAAGAGGATCATTCATAGCTTTTCTGCAGTCTGTCCCAACCTGTTTTCTCAGCCTTCCCTGTGTCACTCCTTTCCTGCCACTATGAACCCTTACTTGAGCTGTGTTAGTTCTCACTGCCACCTTTACTCCCCATGGTCATTTTGGTCACTCTGCTTTTAGTGCACTACTGTCTTTCTCCAAGTCCTCAAACTCATCTGTGTGTCTCAACAGCATGTGGCGCAATGCCAGCCACAGAAGTGGGTACTCAGTAAATATGTTGCGAAGATGACGAGACAGTTTTTGTTCATCTGTAATCTTGAATGCATAATCATTATATTCATATTTGTGTTGATATCAGTACTCATTCATAGTGATTATGAATGCATAATCATTCGGCATATGCATTACAGTCTTACTTTCAGGGATTTTAAAAGATCTTGTGAAATGGTCTCTGCCTGCCATGGACTGCAGGCCACCTAGGAGAAGACAAAATACTTTTCCATGCACTTTACACTTTACTCCTCTGTATAACATGTAGTCCTTGCAGCATTCAGTGAGTGGCAGGGAGGGCTGGGCCTTATCCCCGTTCACTGTTAGGATGCTAAAGCATAGCAAAGTTGAGGGATTTGGCTGAAGTCACCCAGGCAGAAGAAGATTGAGGTGGGATTTGAACCTGGGTGACTGACCAGGCAAGATGCTTAACCATTTCAAGCAGCTCATTTTGTTCGTCCTCAAAAGGAAGATAATATCATGTACTTCCTAAGTGGTTGTGAGTATTGAAAATCAGACAGTGTACATGAGTAAAGAGTTTAGCACAATACTGGCACGTTGTATAGGTGCTCAAATGCTAGCTATTATTGTTTGTCTCTGTATCTGGTGTTTCATCCCTCTTGTAACACATTGTGTATTACTTTGGAAAAGAGGTTTGCAACTACCATCGCAGTGATTTTGTCTCGGTTTGTTGAGAGTATTAATAGCCACCCCTGTTTACATGTGTGTCCTACGTAAAGTACCTCCTGTGATTCCTGTCTGACTCAGGTGCTCAGTGAATGATTCCTTTACTTCCCTCCTGGCTTTGTGCTTTTATGCATGAATTACAGGGGACTTGATACTTCTAAGTCCAGAGGCTAAGGGATAATCCAGTTTGGAACAGAAAACTCTCTCATAATTTCCAGACTGTGAGTTCTTTTCAGTTACTCTTTCTGCAGTCTTCCCTGTGTTCCCTTCACACCTCTGTGTGTGTGTGTGTGTGTGTGTGTGTGTGTGTGTGTGGTGTGTGGTAGGTGGATTTAAGTTGGAAGGGTCACTGAGGCGTAGTAGAAGCTAATCTGTACCAATGTCTTATTTTCAGTTTGTAGAGGCCCCATGGCACTTGTGTGATAAATGGTGTTATGTAAGTTAAAATGCAACTAAGGGTCTCTTCAGTGTTTCTTGAATTAAGTTTATTATGTGTGCTAATTTGCGCCTAGAGGCTTTTGTTGTTATTTGTTGTAGTGACTGTGGCAGTAATGAGCCTGCTCCCAGCATAGCTCGGCACGTGCCCCATAGACAGTTTATTTGCATTTGGCAGGACTCCACGGTGTACCCTGAACAAATGAATCAGCCTATTCGGGGCATGGGAAAACGGAATCATAGGCAGGCAATGAGTGTTGCTCGTGAGCCCCAATGATCTGAGATGGGGGAATACCAGACAGTTCTTGTTCTGTTCCTACCTGGATTATTGCTTAGCCTATGGAGTAGCAAGTCCCTTGTAATTCACCAATAAAAGCACAAAGCCAGGGTGGGGGCATGAGGGTAGGAGGGATTCGTGCAGGGATGGGGCAAGGAAAGGAATCATTTACTGAGCATCTGAGCCAGACAGGCATCACATGAGGTGCTTTACATAAGGCTCACACGCGAAGCAGGAGTGGCTATTAATATTCCCAACAATCCAGGATTCTGATCCAGGCTCAGGACTATCTGCTTTATTGTAGTGGGTAATACTTTATCTGGCAGCTGCATGGATCCACACATTTGAAGAACTTAAAAAATCTTCAGAGTGGTCCCAAAGCCAACACACTAACGCTTACACACAACTGATTCTTATTACAACCTCATAAGATAAACAGAGCAGGTGATACTTTCTTCATGAGTCTTAGAGAGGTCATGGAACTTTCCTGGGATCACACAATAAATAGCAGACTAATGATTGCACCCAGTTTTTCTGATAGCACCCAGTTTTTCTGATAGATCACCACTCAAAGTTTCTCTAGTTATAAGATTCAACATAAAACAGTGTATTATGTAATAACGTCTTATTTTTAGTTCCTGCTTCTACCACCCTTGTTGAGAGTCTTAATACTTCAGACCTAAAAAGTTGCAGAAATCCCTAGCTGAGAGATGTAAGGCAGGTCTGAGTTTAAGAGAAGAAGCCTTGGTTAGCAAGAAGAGCCCAGAAGACAGAGTCAGAAGTCCTTGCTTTGGTACCTCATAGCTTTTTATCTGTGGTTAAGTTACTTAGCTGCTTCATGCCCCAGTTTCTTCATCTGTAAAATGGGATAACAGTAGTAACTACTCATAGGATGGGTAAGGATGAAATATATATAAAGTGCATAGTTCAGTGCCTGGCATAGAGTAAATGTATTTTGTTATTATTCTTACGCTAAACAGCACACAGCTTGGAGAAAGCGCAAAATAATCTCCCTCTTGCTTTTCCCATATTTTCCAACAAAGCACAAACACAACATTATCTAAAATGCTACAAAGTTATAAAACTCAGAACAGAAAATTTACAGTACCGACTATACAATAAAAGCCAAAAAAGCAATGTGCACGTTGCCAGGGTAACCTGCAAGACCACCATGAATACCAGTACAACAGGGGGTTCCGTGATGACCTGGCATAGCTGGCTCTCAACTCGCTCACCAATTTCAGAGAGAGAAAGGGAGACGTGGGGTGTGTGTGTGTGCATGCACATGCATGAGTACATGTGGAAAGAACCATATTGGGCAGATAATGGGGTATTTGACCCTAGAGGTCCGAAGAGGACTCAAGCAGGGGAGCAGGGCCAGGCTAACAGGAGTGACAGCTGCATAAAAGCATGCCCTTTCCTGAGGGACTCTGCAGGCCAACAGGTTAGGGCATGACCAGGCCACCAGATTGGCCTCAGGTCATCTGTGGGATGGGAAAACGTGCTCCCAGGCTGGGGCTGAACCACCACCTGGAGTCCCCTGCTCATCCCTGCTGGCTTTGCCACTGAACTGACTCTCAGGAACTAGAGACGTGGGAGCCGTCTAGCCAGAAAACTGGAGGGCATCTTTATAGGCATGACCCCAAACCAACAACGCTCCTGCAGCCAGAACTCTGCCGCCAGGGGAAACATCTCAATTGCTGCCTTCACCCTTGAAACCTGCCCCTGAGTGAGGGATTTCTTTCCTACTGATCCTCCTTCGGCTAGAAAAGTGACAAAAGTGAGTTGGATGGGATGCAACTCCCAGGGGTGGAGCTTCAGTGGCCCTGCTTATCAGGAGGAGTTGGAGCTGGAGTGGCTCCTGTGATGGCAGCGGGCGGGGGACCTGCCTGTGCCGAGGGGAACGTGACCTTCTCCTCAACCGTCGGGGTGACCTGCGCCACGTGGGGGACAGTGGCAGCATTCTCCTGGGAGGGCCGACTCGCCTGTGGGTAGCCTGGGCCAGGGGGCCAGCACAGCAGTGGCAGTGGTCCTCCCGGCCATCAATTTGTCCTCCGTCCATGTGCTTCAGCGCCTTCTTGGCTTCATCTGGATTCTCAAACTCCACATATGCATAGCCTTTAGGCAGATGGGGGTGCATCCTTTCTACAGGCATGTCAGTCATTCTAATTTTCCCATAAGTGGAGAATATCTCCATGATGTGATCTTGGTCACATTCCTGGTGAGGCTCCCAATGTGTTCTTTGGTGGGTTTAGGGGACAGCGCTGCCTTTTCCTTTCCTTTTCATCTCCTTGGGGTGGTCTGGATTTGGAGTGGGAACGCCGCCTGTTGTCATGCCTGCGCCAAGAAGGACTCGGAGAGCCAGGAGAGCTGCCGGAGCTGGAGCTGCGGGATGTGCTGGAACTTCCTGAGCGGCTTGATGCCGAAGATGAGCTGGAGCCCGAGCTGGAGGTCGAGCTGGACCGAGACCTGGTGCTGCTGCTACCACTGGAAGCGCTGCGCCTCTTTCGAGTTTTATCCCCACCACCACCCTTCTCGCTTGACTCCTTTATCTTTAGAGCGATCCTTGGACTTCTCATCAGAGCGGTCTTTGCATTTGGTAGGAGCAGGAGCCCTTGTGCTGGACTTGTTATTATTTTCTTTGACTCCTAACAGGCTCTTCTTTTTCACTCCTGATAAATCCATTCTCCCCTTCTGAGGTGTTCAAAGCAGCAATGACGGCCTCACTTATCTGAACTCTCACTTCTAACTTGAGTCTGAGAAACTATCCCTCATCAACTGCAATTTACACCAAAGTGCAGCATCTTCCCCCCACCGCGACCTCCTCCTGCTCTCCTCAGCCGCTGAGGCTGGCCTTCCTGTATTTTCTTATTGAAGAATTATAGGGAAATAATTTGTCCTTTCCCCCTTTCCTCCTCCTCCTCCTCTTCTTCCTCCACCTTTTCCTCTTCCCTCATAGGACAGCCTGGCTCAGAGCTTACATTAAACACCAGGGGGCATTCAGTTGATTGTAGCATTCATTGGATTCAGGGCGTCTTACATAATGTCCTGCCTTGTGACATAGACATGGAAAAAGAATTGTTTCCAAGCGTAGAGTTGGGAGGGAAGTCCGTATTCTTAGTCATTTGCAGCAAGGCATGAAGCTGATTTCTATCAATAGCTCCAGAACTGCACAGCATTATTTATTAGATATAACAGTCAGTAGAACTCACCTATGCCTCCTTCCTTGTGTCTCCCACCCCATCTCAGGGTCTCAGATGTCCAGCCTTTGCCTAAGCTGGCCTGAGCTTCTGGTAGGAACCTCTCTCAGGACCTACCATCCCCTGTCTGGTTACCACCTCTCCCTCGGTCCAGGTGTCTCACACTTTCTAGGTGTTTGGCTACTCTGGTAAACTAATTGCATCTTAGGTATTTGTGGAAAGAATTAATGAATAAACAAATGTATTGAAGCAATATAAAAGCAATACAATAACCAGTACCAAGTCATTAACACCCACTGCCTGGCCCAGGCCTGGCACAAAGCAGTGGCTCAGTGAAGATGTTGCATAAATTATTACTTTTCGTGTAAGACATTTGCTATCCTAATCATGTGTTTGAAGCCTAGTTCAAACGCTTCCTCCTTTGTTAAACTGTTCTAATATCAAATATAAACTTTCCCACTTGTATACTCTAACAGAACTTTATAGGAAAGTTTATAACGTTTATATTCTTTATTTAGGGAAAGAAAAAAAGCAGCCTTTCACTTCTGGTTCTCACAACAATGCTGTCTGGATTATCATCTTCATTTTATAGTTGAAGCTTGGTGATATGAAAGATCCCAAGTTCGTGCAGCTCATAAGTAGCAAAACTGACCCCAAAACTTACTTTCAGCTATTAAATTGTTCTGTTGCAATATGTTGCACAGGTGAATGTGTATTTTATTTAGTTGTGTTCGCCACTGGAATAGAGGCACTTTTACTCTAAGGACTGTCTCCTGCTGCTGCTTATGCTTCCCAGAGCTTCACATGTAATACATGTTTGAAAGCAAAGTGCCAATTTTAACAGGGTCTTCAGTGCTGGAATTAAAGGGATGACCAATGGCAGAGTTTCATACAAAATCAGTGTAGAGAGAGAAAAAGTTTGTGCTTATATAGAGAGCTCCCTAATGAGCCTTCTTAATTTTTTAAGATGGACTATAAGGCATACCCCTGCAGGTACTCTTTCTGATGGTTTGTACCACTGAATATGTCCTTTACCCTTTCCTGTATCTGAAGCTGCAGCTATAACACGTAGCACAAGACTCAAGAGAAGTGATGGTTGAATGCTACGGTCCTGGGCCACGGTCCTCCTCAGCTGAGACTCATCACTATTAATATCTGGGTTTCTATTAATACTCTCTTTTCACTGTGAGCTAATTTAAATCTTCTGTTCTCTAAGCTATTCTTAACCACACATTCTCAGGCCTGGGCCTGGTTCCCAACTACAGATCGTAACTCTCCATTTTGACTTTTGTACTTCAGAAATAATAGGAATTCTGCCCCTATTGCTTCTCAGAGGAGAGGTGGAGCTCTATTGGAATTTTGGGTGGGACAATTCTTGGTTATGCAGGACTGCCCCATGCCTTGTTTGAGGTTAGTATCTCTGTCCCCTGCCCTCTGATGCATGGAGTGCTCCCCAATCATTGTGACAACTTACCCCCCACCTCACACACACACACACCTTTCCACACCCTGGAGGGTGCGATACTGCCACTGGCTGAAAGCCACTATAACCTGACACCTGTCTCTGCCACCTTGATCCCTGTTGACTTCAGTCTCTTTCCAAGGTGGAACTAGGACTGGGGATGTTCCCCTCTACATCTTGAGAAAAGAAGGTTCCTCAACTTCTCCAGAGCTCCCATCTTTGTGGAGAGACAAATTAAGGCTCTGGTACAAGGTCTCTTTGGGGATTGGGCTGCTGAGACCAATTGAATGTCACTGGTACTCTATCAAGACAGTTTTAACCCACAAAACAGGTTTTTATTCTCTTAAAATCACATGAGGGTTGAGGGGCAAGGATGCTCAGGGAATGGGGGGTGACTGTTAATGAGTAAATGAGTATGGGGTTTCTTTTTGGGTGGTGAACATACTCTGGAATTAGATAGTGGTGATAGTTGCACAACCCTGTAAATATACTAAAAGTCACTGCATTGTACACTTTAAAGAGTGAATTTTAGAGTGAATTCACATGCTATGTGAATCATATCTCAAATTTTTTTTGTTGCATCAGTCTCCTGCTCTTTGTGTTTTTCCTGCCTAACATCTGGCTTCCCAAGCTTAAAACTTAAAAAATCTTACAGTCACGATTCGTTCCTCTCCTTTCCTTTCTATTTCTAATGGGTCACTGAAACCTAACTTCTAAGTAATTCTCAATACCCTTTTCTTTTTCTCTCTGTCCCACTACCAATGACCTTACTCAAGGTCTCTTCCCTTGCCTGTACTATTGTGACCAACTCTTGATTTCTCTCTGTGTCTTCAGACTCTGCCCACCTCATCATCCTTCCAGATGCTTCCAATTATATATTCTACAACATTTTATTGTGAAATATAATACAGTGCAAAAAAATGTATATAGCATACAGTTCAATGAAGGAAACACCCATATTACTACCACCCAGGCCAAAAAAATGACTGCACCTCAGAAACCCCTGTGTGTCCCTTCCCAATCATATCCTTCTTACTCCACCCCTGTCCCCCCTTCCAGGTATATAGTGACTTCTGTGGTAATCACTTCCTTGCTTTCATTTATAGCTTTACCGTGTGTATCCTTAAGCACTATGGTTAATTTTGTCTAGTTTTGAACTTTAAATGAAATCACATTTTCAACCTTGCTTTCTTCTCTCAATTTCATGTTTGTAAGACTTGTTCATGTTGTATGCAGCTCAATTAGATTTTCTTAAAACCTAGATCTGATCCTGTTTCTTCCCATCACCTAGATGATAAGTCCACACTCCTTGGTGTGGCTGCATTCAAGGCTATCCATGATCTGCTCTTAAACCTTCCTCTCCAGCCTCACTTGTGATGACCTCTCCCCCTACATCCTTTCCTGTAATCATACGTAAGAACTTGCCGTCTCCAGAAGATGCCATGTATTTAGATGCCTCCTTAGGCTTAAAATACGGAATCTCTTCCTGCCTTTTCACCCTGGCATATTCTTTGACTCCTTTCTCAAGGTACAGTAAATCGGTCTCTTTTCTGTGTTCCATAATTATTATAATTCTTTATCCTTTTTAACACTGTCTGTCTGCATTAGGATTACAGATAGTGGTTATTGAGCATGCACAGTGAGCCAGGTGCTGAGATTGGATTGGTGCTAAGTAGATGCTCAATAAATTTTACTTTCTTCCCCACTTTGCACCGTGTATGTTCAATCCTGCAGTCGAATTCTTTGGGGATGACAGCGTTCCACCTTTAAATCAGCAGTATAAGAGATGGTAAACTACTTTACCTCCTCTGGAGCATCTTTCTGAAACCTTTCCTGAGAGTCGAATTTCTGGCTGAGGTGAGCAATCTCTCAGGCATTTGGAAGTTCCAAGAGGCTTTTGTGCCTAAAGAGGAATAACATCATCCTAATAGATGACATTAAACATTACTTGTTACTTACAGATTTGTTTAAATTCTCTTAATATAATTGCCATTACAAGTTTAATTTGGCTGATTCTCTTGAATACATCAAAAACCTTAAATAGTAAATAAGACATATACAAATACAGTGGTTACAAACCTTATTTGTATACTTATGCTTCATCTTATTCTAAAACATCAACACCTTGGGCTTAATTAATTTCTTCATTATTTTTGTACTTATTTGCATGCTGTACTTATTTTGATATCATCCCAAGATTTAAGTTATAATTTTGACTTTCCCAGGCAGATAACCTTTTCCAGGGAAATAACCAGGAAGTCACCTGACCAGAACAAAAAGTAAAAGGAACACTTTTTCAAATTGGCAAAGTCCTGCTATCCAGTTATAACCTAACTGATCCTTGGTTGGCGTCCATGGCTTGGTCTCCTCACAGTGTTTTAGATCCCTGCCACTGGTTATGAGGCCGAACTTCATCTTTCTAGACAAACTTCAGTTGCTACATTAATACGACTTTTAGTTCATGCTTTCACATAGGTTTTATCTTCTTATAATCTAATTTCTTCCTTTGAAAGGAGGAAATTTTAGTCTCTTACTTGGCCAGGGTTATAAAACACTGTCCAGTCATTACGGTATAGTGACCTGAATGTTACTGTTATTCAGAACCTACTACTTACGCTTCAGTAAACACATCACTGCGATTAGTGATGCAAGTAGGAAAGTGGTCCTCAGAGTGTGGTTCCAGACCCAGCAGCATCAACCAGCATCTTTTGATAAGTTGTTAGAAATGCAAGTTTTGAGACCCCACCCCAACCTCAGCCTTCTAGATCAGAAACTCTGGGGGATGGGTCCCAGGCATCTGCATCTCAGCATGTCCTCTGGGTAATTCTGATGCATGCTAAAGTCTGGGAACCACTGCTAGAAGATGAGTGAATAGGAGTTCATGAAGTCAGCTCTGCTCTGCAAACTTAAGTATTATCTGGGAACATTATGTTGGACCCTCATTCTGTTGGGCTGGCCAAAAAGTTCGTTCGGTTAGCGAATACATTGTTCAATAAAATTCTTGGTGAAAATGAAAACGTGTCTTTTATTTTTGCTTAAAATTGAACGAACTTTTTGGCCAACCCCATACTTGGTGAGTATTTGTGACCACCAGTGCTTTTTAACTGTTAGACAGCCCCCCTTTTGTGAGCTATTATGTATGACCACCAGCGCTGATCAGTCCTTCCTAGTCTTTCTGTAACTTCTACTTTTTCCTGTAATTCCTCCTTATTCATAGTTCCCTGTGAAGATTCTTTCTCTGCTTATACAGATAGAAACAGACACACATCTATACTTTATATCAGCTATAGTGTGTAATAGAAGAAAGGAAAGTCCCCGTATTGACTGCCCTTCTTATCAGAATCAATAAAAATACCAAAAAAACCACAAAAACCCTATTTAGTCACCTTCCTTTTGTATAAAAAAACTTTTGTACACTTTAATCCTTTGGATATTATGAACTCACATTTTCACAGCCTCAACTTGTAATCCTAAAATGTTACAACTTGGCCATTGGGAATGCCTTTAAATCTAGTCCTTTTGACTTTAAATATCCTTGACATTTTCTTCTCTGTGTCTTTTAAAGAACCTTGCTTTTATTATTGAATAAACAGCACATTCAGACCTATCCTAATTTTTTTTATTCCACAACACGGAATCAACTCCCCTCCAAGAGTTCTGATTCCTTTGGTGGAGAATAATAGCAAGGACCTACATCCAGGACTGCAGGTGCACATGAGAGGTGGTGGTGTTCACTAAGCACCCTTAGTGACTGAGTTAGAAAGTTATTTTTTCAAAGTTATGAGTTTTATATATGGGTGCTATACCTAACTTTTCTTAGAGTGTGTGGTTTTACTGACCACTAAGACCCTGTCCTACATAGACATCAGGAGATCATTTTGGTTACCTACTCTGGTCTTTTGCACTGAATTATGCCCAAATACACGGGTGATGAGAAGCCCAAGTCCCAAACAATTAGAAGATAAAGTTCATATTTGTATATAATGCTTTTTTTAAAACATATATACCTTGCCTTATTTTTTCCTCTCCATAACCATGTGAGGTAGGTGGAGTTTGTTCCATTTTACAGATGAGGAAACTAAGGCTTACAGAGGTTAAGTGACTCATTGGGGTCACACAGCTAGTAAGTGATGCCAGGAGTTTGAACTTGCATCTTCAGATTCTAAGTCCTGTTTATTTTCCACTGTACCATGCATCTTTTCTGTCTCTGCCTTCCAGAAGCTTACAAAACACTTGTGCATCTGAAATAACTAGATAACATTCCTGATGAAACTTGGAGCTATTATAAACCAAGGACTGCTTACAAATAATCGCTACTTATAATCCTTTTAGAGAAATTTTCTGGTGTAATTTCACTCTGTGTTGATATTTTAGAAAGTATATAGGTTTGGATTTGGTTGGGATTAATAAATTATGTTATATTCCAGTTTATGGAAAGCTCTTTCAGTTCAAGGTGCAGTAAAGTTGAAGGTTCTAACAAAAATAAAGTGCGAAATTCCTGTAGAGGGCAGGCATGGTGAATAGGTATAGGGGTTTTAATACAGGGATATGCATTCTAGATATTAAACTGCTGGACTTGATTCTGTATTTTTTACTGCTACAGTGGAACATTATTTGCTCAGAGAAGGATTAAAGTCAGAAATGGTTTGTTTCAATCACAGAGTTTTATTTAGAAAGGCACCAGGGTTAAGCCTGGGAGATACTTGAGGAAGGTGTAGCTCCCCAGTTGGAATCTGCAAACTTTTGTCCTGAAGTCGTGGAAGAAACTGAGACTTTGGGAGAGTTTCTAGGGCCCCAGAGAGCCCTATGTCACAGAGTCAGGGTGCCTCAAGATGGAAAATTATCTAAGAGCTGAGTGTCGATTCTAATATTTATTCAGCTGCGTTGTTCACACAGACGCAGGTAGAGAGGGTACCTAGAAATAAATGGAATAGGTGGGTTTTACTTCTTAAGATGATAAGGTCCTGGTTCTTCTATTTCCAGAAGTGGTCAGCACACACTTCCACACACAGAGACAGCTCTGAATCAGCCAAGTGACCAACAGTAGCTTGTAAAGTAATAAAGCTTCAGGGCACCAGAGCCCCAGTGTGCCACCTCCCCTTCCCTGTGGAATGCTCTGTACCACATTCAGGATTCATTCCTATCCTCAATTCCCATCTCTCCCATCAGTCTTACATCTTAAAGTAAATATAAGTTGTTGTAGACCACTGCTAGGAAATTTTTGCAATTTAAGAGATCGGTTATATATGTATATCAGGTCACCACATATATCAAGTGCACTTTAAATATCTTAAATTTTATGTCTTTATACCTCAATAAAACTGAAAAAATTAACCAAAAAAAATTTTTTTAACGTCAAAAAAAATTTTTTTAAAGATAGGACTCATTTTAGAATGAAAGGCTTTGGGTTCTACCTTTTAAAAAAAATTAGTATAACAATAAATGGCATGGTATGAAGGAAACTTGGATTCTTCTAGCTCTGTATGAATTTATCAGGTCATTACTATTTTCTGGATGAACGTTCCTTGATCTACAAAATGATGATGATGATCCCTTTCTTGCTTTCTTCATAAGACAATTTCGAAAATACAAAAAAGAGATTTGTACTCTGAGAGCCTATCAGTACTGGGTCCTCTGCCAGCGTATTCAGTTCAGTTGTTGCTTCCTGAAGGGGAAGATGAGCATGGTCCCTGCCCTTCCAGAGAGTTTCCCAAGTGCATTTGAGTAGAATCTTAAAGGATTAGTAGTATTTGGCAGGGAACGCCTCAAGAGCACACAATTGCATGGCTTCTTCGGTTAAAATACTTTATTCTGCCTGGAGTCTAGGATGTTTGTGGGAGTAAGATTGGACAGAGGGAAAGGCATAGAAGGCAATTACAGGAAGCAGTTTGGGACCAAATGAAAGAAGGTCCTCGAATATTATCCTGATTAGTTTGGACTTAGTACTGTAGGCCCACGCCTTCCAAATTTTTTTATATCATATCACAAAAAAATAGCATTTTAATGTCAGACTGCAGGTAGCTTGTGGCCAGAGGAGACTGGGCCAAGGACTTCAGCTTTCTTAGGGCTGGAGTATTCAAAACCTTTCAATAACTTGGCACACTCTCACTGGTTGAAAAGTGCTGCTAGGCAATAGGAGCCTAGTTAACAAACTTCAGGAAAATTCTCTCTTTTTCCATTTCTCCAGAGTCCCAGACTGTAATGTGACTTCAACTCTTTAGATTCCTGCATTAGAACTAGATCTCTGTGGAAATAGAATACACCAAAAATGGACCAGCCCATTACTACAGATCCTGCAGATATTAAAAGATAATAGAAGATTAGTAGTTGCTAGGGTCTGGGAAGAAGGGGGACTGAATAGTGGCTGATAATGGGTACAGGATAGTTTTGGGGGAGATGATATTGTTTGGGAATTAGATAGCAGTGATGGTTGTATAACATTGTGAATATACTAAAAAAAAAAATTGAATTGTACACTTTAAAAGGGTGGGGCTTCCCTGGTGGCGCAGTGGTTGAGAGTCTGCCTGCCAATGCAGGGGACACGGGTTCAAGCCCTGGTCTGGGAAGATCCCACATGCCGCGGAGCAACTGGGCCCGTGAGCCACAAACTGCTGAGCCTGCGCGTCTGGAGCCTGTGCTCCGCAACAAGAGAGGCCACGATAGTGAGAGGCCCGCGCACCGCGATGAAGAGTGGCCCCCGCTTGCCGCAACTAGAGAAAGCCCTCGCACAGAAACAAAGACCCAACACAGCCAAAAATAAATAAATAAGTAAATAAATAAATAAATAAATAAATTTTTTAAAAAAATAATAAATAAATAAATAAATAAAATAAAAGGGTGAATTTTATGGTAAGTGAATTATATCTCAATTTTTTAAAAAAGGATAATAGAATATTATTAACAGCTTTGTCTGAATAAATTTGTTAACTTATATGCTATGACAAATTCTGTGAAAGACACATATTGTCAAAGCTGACACAAAAGAAAGTAAAATTCCAAATAGCCCTGTATCTATTTAAAAAATTAACTTATAATTAAAAACCTCCCACAAAGAAAACTCCAGGCCTGATGGCTTCTCTGTTGAATTCTAAGGAGGAAATTATATAATGTCAATTTCTTTCCAGATTGATCTCTAGATTCAATGCAATTCCAATCAGAATCTCAGCATTTTGGTTTTTGTTGCTGTTGTTGTTTTTGGTAGAAATTGACAGGCTGATTCTAAAGTTTTTATGGAGATGCAAAGGAACTAGAATAATCGAAACAACTTTGAAAGAGATGAACAAAGTTGAAGGACTCACATTACCTAATTTCAAGACTTATTGTAAAACTGCAGTAATCAAAACAGGGTGGTCTTGGCAGAAGTATATATAGAGAGAGATCAATTGAACATAATAGAACATCTAGAAATAGACCTACATCCATTTGGTCACTGATTTTCAACAAAAATGTCAAGGCAATTTGATAAAGAAAGGGTACTTTTCAACAAACACTGCTGGAATAGCTGTATATTCATGTGGAAAAACATTGACCATGATCCTTACCTCACTCTGACCCAAAATGGATCATAGACCTAAACATGAAAATTAAAGTTATAAAACTTCTACAAGAAAATGAAGCAGAAAATCTTTCTGACCTTGAGGTAGACAGAGCTTTCTTAGACAAGAAATATAAGACATAAAAAAGCCTGAACTATTTAAAAATGATAAATTGGACAAAATTAAAGACGTTTGCTCTTTAAAAAACACCATTAAAAAAGTGATAAAGCAAGCCACAGACTGGGAAAAAATATTCTCAATACCTATGTCTGACAAAGGACTGTATCCAAAATATATACAAAGAACTCTTAAAACTCAATAATAAAGCAAAAAACTCAATTTAAAAATGGGCAAAAGATTTGAACAGACATCACAAAAGAAGATAAAGAACCAATAAGGGGGCTTCCCTGGTGGCGCAGTGGTTGAGAATCTGCCTGCTAATGCAGGGGACACGGGTTCGAGCCCTGGTCTGGGAAGATCCCACATGCCACGGAGCAGCTGGGCCCGTGAGCCACAATTGCTGAGCCTGCGCGTCTGGAGCCTGTGCCCCGCGACGGGAGGGGCCGCGATAGAGAAAGGCCCGCGCACCGCGATGAAGAGCGGTCCCCGCACCGCGATGAAGAGTGGCCCCCGCTTGCCGCAACTGGAGAAAGCCCTCGCACGAACCGAAGACCCAACACAGCCAAAAATAAATAAATAAATAAATAAATAAATAAGAAAATCCTTTAAAAAAAAAAAAAAAAAAAAAGAACCAATAAGCACATGGAAAGATGCTCAGTATCGTTAGTCATCAGGGAAATGCAAATTAAAACCACAATGAGATGCCACTACACACTCACTAGATTGGCTATAATGGCTAAGTGTTGTAGAAAAACTACAATGTTCACAGATAGCTGGTGGGAATGCAAAAATGGACAACCACTTTGGAAGACAGTTTGGCAGTTTTTTATAAAATTAAGCATATACTTACCATGTGACCCAACCATTCTACTTCTAGGTATTTACCCAAGAGAAATGAAAACATGTTCACAAAAAGACTTATACATGATTGTTCATGGCTGCTTTATTCATAATAGCCCCAAACTGGAAACAATGTAACTGTCCATTAATAGGTGAATGGTAAACAAATATGGTAACTCCTTAACATGTTATACTATCAGCAATTAAAATCAGCAGTTAAAAACTGATTCATGCAACAATCTGGATGAATCATAAAACTTTATGTTGTACGTAAGAAGCCAAGCACAAAAGAATATTTACTGTATGATTCTGTTTCTGTGATACTCTAGAGAAGACAGATCTAATTTATAGTGATAGAAAGCAGATCATTTATTGCCTGGGGCCAGGTGGAGTGGGGATTAATCTGGAAATAGCACAAGGGAATGCCTTGGGGTGATGGAAGTGTTCTGTCTTGACTGTGGTGGTGGTTATACGGTGTATACATTCATCACAACCCATCTGCCTGAAGTCTTAAAATGGGTGAATTTTGTTGCATATAAATTATATACCTCTGTAATGTTGACTTTTAAAAAACAAGGGGGAAAAAAGGAAGCATTAGCCCAGAGGTCATTCTTCTAATGCTATATACTGACTTCTTATAAATTAAACAAAAGCCTTTCCAATAAATCATATGGAGGTTGTGGAATAGCCTCTACACGGGAATGTTTTTCAGATATATGTAGTTCAGGCAGCTGGATGGATGTAAATGAGGGCTCCCAGGAGGCAGACAGCATTTATTTGAGCACCTGAGTTAATCTTTGGAATTAGGTTCAGTTTCTCCTTCCATCCTTTGAATTATTTCCCTGCTTTTATATTGAGTGCTGTGATTAGGGAAGAGAAGCCAGGCTCCAGAAGGGCCCCCCGCCCAGTTCATCTTGTACCTTAGAAGTAGCTTTTCCTGTATTTGCTCATAACCAGCTAGTTTAGAAAGCACTGGATTTTATACTCTTATTCATGTATATTCACAATCTGAGTACCTTAGGGAGAGTCACTCTAGTACAAGGGGCAGGAAGCCCTACTTGACATTTCCAACCCTTTGTCTTTTCCTGGGGTCTTAAAATGTCAGAAATTGAAGGTAAGTTGGAGATCCACAAAATCAACACTTGTGTTTTATAAATGGGGAAACCGTGGCTCAGAGCAGAAAAGTGGTTTTCCCCCCCCCACCCCCGCCCATTTAACTGACTAGACACAGAGCTGGAAGCACAACCCAGATCTCCACGGTCCACTTCTTCCTCCAGTGCAACTCACTAAATTATAACTGCATTTTATCAACCATCGTGAACAAAATTGTTCAGTGTTTCTCAAAATGGGGTTCTTGGGCTTTGTGTAGTAGAGTCATTTGGGGTTTGTAGCCCTGGACCCCACTCTAGACCTGCTGAGTCTGAATCTCTATTGAGACTGGGACCCGGGAACGTCTACATTTGGACAGGTGTCTCAGTGATCCTGATGCACAGGAAAGTTTTAAATACCACTGTTAAGAAAGTGTGAAACCAGGTCTTTAGGGAAGCCAAAGCCCACTGAGTCTTCTACTCTTTCATTACTTGGGGTTGGGGAAGTAGATGAGCGAAGACTTTGTCCTAGAGGAAAGGAAACAGTTTGACTATACTTGTGGGCATTATTTGTCTACCCTTCCCCCAACTTTGCCCTGGTTTTCCCTGGTAACCTTCGCTTACTTCAGTGCTTTAAATACAACTTAGATCAGAGCATTCAAGGACATGAAAGGGAGGTCCTTCGGTGAAATGACCTTTGTTTCTTCAAAATGCAAAGGGTTGGCAATGACTCATTTGTTGTTTTGTCGATGGGAGAGGTAATTTCACTAATGGATTCCCTGAGTCCTCTGCAGAAAGACTGACCTGGTCTTTGGGGAATCAATCTCGAATTCAGTCAGTGTAATCACTGATACAGGGCTCTTTGGTTTCCCAGATTGTGACCCTCTCCCTCTCACACATGTCAAATTCATTTTACCCCTTTGTTTAGGATGCAGTAGAGACAAAGAGTGGGTAGCATGCACTATGAGAGGTTGTCAGAGAGATGTGGCTGTGGTTCCCTTCCCCACCATAAGTCATAACACAACACCTGCTTGCTCAAGCTGGAATCTTGGAGTCGTTCTTTATTCTTCCTTCTCCCATATCCCCCATATTCAGTTCATCACCAGGGTCAGCCATTTCAGCCTCTGAAATATATCTTGAAGGTATATGTCCTTTGCCACCGTCCTGATCCAGATGCCATTATTTCTTAGTTGTCTACCTGAGCTCCCTACTCATGCTCTTTCCGCCTTCACTTCATTTGCTACAAGCCAGAATGATCCTTTAAGAAATGTAAATGTGAAAAAATGTAAAACCATTTAGCGGTCTCATGCTCTATTTATTTAAAAATACAGAAGTGCATGGATTAAAGTATGAAAGTTCCCTTATACTCTTATATACCCAACTCTCCTCCACAGGAAACCATTGCTAACAGTTTGGAATGCTTTTCTGAGCATTGGTAAGACACTGTGTGTGTGTGCATGTGTATACTATATATATATACTGTAAATACACATATATATGTAGTGGTGTGCATATGTATGTATCCATAAACATACAGGGTTTTTTTTTTTTTAACTTTTGGGTTTATTTATTTATTTATTTATTTATTTATTTATTTATTTATGGCTGTGTTGGGTCTTCGTTTCTGTGCAAGGGCTTTCTCTAGTTGTGGCAAGCGGGGGCCACTCTTCATCGCGGTGCGCGGCCCTCTCACTATCGCGGCCTCTCTTGTTGCGGCGCACAGGCTCAGTAATTGTGGCTCACGGGCCTAGTCGCTCCGCGGCATGTGGGATCTTCCCAGACCAGGGCTCGAACCCGTGTCCCCTGCATTGGCCGGCAGATTCTCAACCACTGCGCCACCAGGGAAGCCCCAGGGTTTTTAATATAAGTAGGATCGCACTACATTGTTCTTGTTTGTTTCTTCAATTGCTCATATATCAGTTTATTTAATTATGCCCCTATTGACGGATCTTGTTCTATTTAAGATAAAAGCTACACTTCATAAAATGGCCTTCAAGGCTTCATTATGATCTGTCCCTGCTTTGTCCTCCTGATACTTTCCACTGTGCTCACTATGCTCCAGCCACGCCCTGCTGTCAGGTCCTACCACGAGCCAAGGCTTCTTCCTCCTCAGGGCTTTTGCACACGTAGTTCTCTCTACCTGGGCTGCTCCGCTCGGTACATGACAGTCGTTCCGACATGGTGGACTGGGTCCTTAAAAACACACACACTCACTCACACCAGGCATTACTTATGCAGTGAATAAGTGTTTTACATGTGTTTGTACTTTAAAAAAAAATGTAGATATTGTGATTAGCAAAATAATTGAGTTAGTGAATTCCTCGCAGCTTTTATTTATTAGTTAACAAATACTAAAATGTATATTATTGTTCTATGAGGGAATTCTCAAATTTTTAATTTTGTATTAATATTTGATATTGAGAACAGCTGACCTACAGAAAATACATAAAACTCGGCATGTGAAGCCTTTCTTAAAATAGCCCCAAATCACTCTTCTAGCCTTCCTTTCAGTGATTGCCTTTCCATGCTGTTTTTTATCTTCCTTCCTTCAGCTTCACAAACTTAGCTTTACTATTTGAACACACCAAGCTTTTTCTTATATAACTGATACTCTTGTTCAGAGATTCCAGCCTCCATATTTGAGAATTCACCTACTTATTAAAATTTATTTGTAACCCCAAAGCCAGTCCTCACAGCTCTTTCAAGGTCAGTCACAGACATGCAATACGCAGAGCAGTGAAAAGTCTGAGCTCCCCACGTACGTGTTCCACGCTGAGACAGAACAGAGCCACACTCTGCCTTCTTGTTTCAGCTCCTACCCTGCAAACTAGTGCCCCTTCCTCTTAATGCCATGGTTTTCACATTTTTGTGCTTTTTCGTTTGATGATGTCACTATTTTAAATGCCCCCAAGCAGAGTGCTGAACTACTGTCTACGGCTCCTAAGCACAAGATCATCATGTACCTTTTGGAGAAAACACACGTGTTAGATAAACTTCATCCAGACTTGAGTTATAGTGCTGTTAGCTGCAAGTTCAATATTCATGAATCAGCAGTATATATTAAATAAGGTGTCTTTACACAGAAACAGACATAAAACAAGATTATGTATGGATTGGTTGACACAAATATTTTGGCCAGAGGCTTGCAGGGACCTAACCCTGAATTTCCTCTAGGAGAAAGGATTCAGTATTTGCTAATTCAGTGTTTGTGGTGACTTTATAGACCATAACTACTGTGAATAGTGAGAGTTAACTATACTCGTATTATTCTCTTTTCCTGAAAAGTTCCTCCTCCAGTATTTTTTCTTCAGTTAGCAAAACTCCTCTCATCCTTCGAGACCCAATCCAGGTATCACCCGTGCTCTGCGCCATTCCCTGACTGCTCCCAAGCAGAGTGCTCTCTGTTCATACCTCTATTGGAGTCCTGACCTCAGCACGCTGAGTTACCTGTGTACGTACCTGCCTGCCCTTTCCAAAGATCATGAGATCCTAAAGGACCTGGCACTAATAGGCACTGACATTTATCCACATTTGATAAATGTTGATTGAATGACTGGAAGGAAGAAGGAGAATAAATACTAATGGAAAAAAAATTGAAAGTGAAGGAAACAAAAGAATGGATTAAATAATGAATTTGATGAGAGCTCATGGAAAGGACCTCTGAGTCATTCTTGTGGTAACAAACTGGTTCTGGGTCCAAAATAGGACACATGCTTAAAACCTGTGTTGCATATATATGGAATCTAAAAAAAAAAAAGGTTATGAAGAACCTAGGGGCAGGGCAGGAATAAAGACGCAGACGTAGAGAATGGACTTGAGGATACGGGGAGGGGGAAGGGTAAGCTGTGACCAAGTGAGAGAGTGGCATGGACATATATACACTACCAAATGTAAAATAGATAGCTAGTGGGAAGCAGCCGCATAGCACAGGGAGATCAGCTCGGTGCTTTGTGACCACCTAGAGGGGTGGGATAGGGAGGGTGGGAGGGAGACACAAGAGGGAGGAGATATGGGGATATATGTATATGTATATGTATAGCTGATTCACTTTGTTGTAAAGCAGAAACTAACACACCATTGTAAAGCAATTATACTCCAATAAAGATGTTAAAAAGAAAAAAAGGTCAAAGAAATACCAATAAAACATCCAAAGAAATTTAAAAAAACAAAAACAAAAACCTGTGTTAAATGAGAAAGAGTTTGTTGAGTCACCAGAAAGGGGAAACCTGGCTTCAGGATCACCTTGATTTAGGACACACATTTCATCAAGGTCCATCTTTTTAACTCTGCTTTCTCTTTGTTGTTCTTAGACTCCAGAGGGTGGTCCTTGCAACTTCAGGCTCTTATCATGCCAACCTTCTCTCCAGTGAAAGAGAGAGCCCACTCTTAGTAACACAAACGAAAGTCCTAGTGTTGAATCTTAATGACTGTTTGAGCTGGCTTGGAGCTCCTGCGCATTGCTGAACCAGTCACTGGATGAAATGTATTAATTGGCTTAATTTAGGTTCCCATGATCCACCCCCTGAAGCCTAGGGTTGGAGTCAGTTTCACATAAAGACATGCACTTTTCCATGGTATCTTTTGTGTTTATGGTGTCTGTGTACTATCTCACCCAGGACAGAGATGGTTAGAATCCTAGAAGTGTTACATTAGCAGATCATCTGACTGAGAGGTTTTGTTTGAATGTTTTTACCAAAAGAGGGAGCAAATAGACATTCTTTCCTTTTACTTCTTTGGTATACCTTTCACTGAAGAGTTATATAGTGCATAACATCTGTCAAGCACTGTGCTAAATTTTGGAGCTAAAAAAGCCCCTGACCTCAGAATGGACTTGTCTTGTGGTAAGATAAAGTTCATCCTGTGCCCAAGGAACAAGGAAGGTTCATTGGAGTCAGAGAGGATCTTTATTACTCAAATGAATGAGTCGGGAGCATATAACTATGATCCTAAGGGATTTGGATTTGAGGACTGGAAATAACTTTGGACTAGGAGCTGAGACCTAGATTCTAATTCCTCTTTCGACATCACCTACTAACTGTGAACTTGACCTTTCATAAACTCTGTGGCCAGTGTTTCTCAAAGTGTAGTCAGCAGTTCATCTGCATTAGCTTCTCCTTAAGTTCTTTCTGGACCCTAAGCCCTGACTCAGTGGACCAGAAGATTGGGTCTGTGATCTCTTCAAATTGCTTAACTTCGATGAACCTCATTTTCTTCATCTGTAAAAAAAGGGATTTATTTGCCTTGTAGCATTGGTTTGAGGATTAAATGTGATAATGGATAGAAAGCACATGGAATCTAGCAGGAACTCAAGTGCCTTTTTCCCTCCCTCAGAGTGTAAAATCACCATGGTCCAGAGTAGTTGAAGGATACCTAGAGGAAGGATAGCAGGAAGCTCTTTCTCACTCAGGAAGTGTTTCTCCAGAAATGTGTGACTGTTATATAACCCGCTGGACTCTCTTATTGTTTGCTGTTAACAGTTATGGGCCATAAGTCTAGCTTAGTGTTCTTCATGCTGCAGTGTGTTGGGATATAGTTGTACATCATGTACTCACAAGTCAGATCAAATTCTTCTGTCTTTGTGATTATTTGGGCTGGAACTCAAACTACATCACCACCTGCAGTTTTACCAAGAGAAAGGTGAATGTGAGTGATGAATGTGTGCATGTGTTATGGGTGGATTTTTTTATATATAAAGCAAAGAGCTTTTGAAGATGCAAGTATTATGTTTTTAATGTCCCTGACTAATAAGTTCAATTTATTGATATCATCCAGTAACCTCAGTTAGATTCTAATTAACTAACTATAATCTTCACTTAACAGGATTCTCCTGGTTTGTTGGCAGTTTTTGGCTTTACCCTCATCAGAAAGATGGAAGTTAAAAGGACACGCCCATTTCTAGGAGTTACACAAAACCCTCTTCCAAGAAATGTCTTGACCCTTCTAAAACTTTAGCCACAAGGCATGTGAGATTTGGTATCTGGAGAGATGGTTTGAGGCTCTGAGAAGTCCTTAGTCATCCAAGAAAAGTTCTGTTATCTTTGGTATAGTACCTAAGGCAAGGCAGAAGATTCTGGAGTTTCAGAAATATTTTCAACTGTCAAGGCTGAAACTAAGGGAGTTCTAGTTAATAGTTGGTTTTGTGGAAGAACACATCCCTCTGTTCCAAGAATGAATAATCTGATTAAATGAGGTGTTACCATGTCAGATTTTCTTGGTTAAAAATACATAAGGCTCTCAGGGTTGGAAGAGACCTTAGTCCCTTTCTTCCTACTGATCCACTGCTTAACTCTCCCTCCCTACCCACTCCTAGTCTAGGCCAGGGGCTAGCAAGCCAATCTTGTCCACCACCTCTTTTTCTAAATAGTTTTATTGGAACACAGCTACTCTCGTTTGCTTACAAATTGTTTACGGCTTCTTCCACGCCACTATAGATTTGAGTAGCTGTGAGAGACTGTAGGGTCTGAGAGGCTTAAAATATTTGCTCTCTGCTCTATACAGAGAAAGTTTGCTAACCCCTGCTCTAGGCTAACTCCTCTTTAGTATCTCCGACGCTGAGTAGTTCTTCAGTTTCCAAAGGACGTGCTTTGGACCACTCTTTTAGAAAATTCGTACTTACACTGAGCCAAAACTCTGCTTTTCTGTAGCATGCCCCTGCTGGCCCTAGTTCAGCTTTAGTATGTGGGATCACCCAAAATAAATCAAATCGTTCTTCTGTGCATTAGCCCCTTATATCTCAGAACACGACAGTCATGACTCCGGGCAAAACCTCCCTAAATCCTGGTACCACTGGATTTCAAGACCCTTTACACCACCAGAACTGAGCACAGCACTCCCGTGTGATCTGGCCAGTGTAAAGCTGAACTGGGGTCCACCTAAGTTTTCTAGGTGTCAAGAGCAATAGGAAGAAGTCATGTCTGCATTCTACATGCTTGGAGACCTTGGTATATAACCCAAAGAACAGAGACAGGTTCATGAGGGATATGCACTCTCCACTCAAAGCAAGAATGATGCAACTTCCGGGCCATATGTACCCATGGTGCATGTCTGTGGTCTGGGTGGTTGTGAAACGGTTTTTTTGTTTTGTTTTGTTTTGTTTTACTGGATTTGGGTACAAAAGGAAAACAGTCACTTCTGTTTCATCAGAGAAGGTGGTGGCGTTCTGTTAATCATAGACACAAGTGGAAGGTTCTAACTTTCTTGAGGGTTGGCCCTTATGCCCTGTACTTCTTTAAGCCCCGTTGTTGAGTAAAGTGACTTGCATTGTCTTCTGTGCTCTGTCTCCCTGCCATCATCTCTCACTGTTGCAGAGCATTGCAACAGCTTCTTAGTTTTCCTGCCTCTTATGTTTCCTTTCTCTGGTTGGTCTTCCTCATTCTGCCAGTTAAGGGCACAGCGATAACTATCATTTCTTTGCTAATCTGTTCTCTTCAGTGGCTCTCCATTATCAGTAAAGAAAAGATTAAAAATTCTTAGGATGGTGTTGGCTTTCCAGGACCACCAGACTCTTCCTTTCCTCTTTCTTTTCCACATTCAACAAAGACTGTTCCACATTCTCTGAACCTGTCATATTTTCCCATACCCAGGTCTTGATCATACTATGTGCTCTATAAGAACTGACCTTTCCTCCTTCTTTCCTAAAACTGTATATCAAACCCTACCTTCTTCACTGTTCATATTCATTCATGTTCATTTCTCTTTGTTGCTCTCTCTCTCTCCCCCTCTCCTGCCCATCCCTAAAGGTTTGATTCTCTGCTTCAGTGGTCTAATAGCATATTGTGTCCCTATTATGGTGCTTATAAAAATCTGCTTTTTATTTTAGGGATATGTGTTCATGTCTTATCTCCCTGAATTGTTGTAAGCATTGTAAGTTGAAAGGAAAGTTTGGGTCTTGCCTTCTTTCTTTATCCCTCAAAGCATTTAGCAGAATTTGCGCTTGTTTTACTGAATACTATAGAAGGAGCTCATTGATTCGTCATGAACAGTGAAATAGCAAGAAGAGTTGAATTGGAAGTAGATGATTTTGAATCTGAGAGACTGGAAGAATCCTGATACCTTTAACCAGAATTCAGAGGAGTTGCTGATGTGTGGTATGCGGTAAGACAAAGGACAAAATAATGCCTCTTTAATGGTGAAAAAACTATGAATTGGAAATCTGGGGATCTTTCATAATGATAACTCTTTTGCCAGTTACATGATCTCAGAATGTCCTTGGGCTGCTTTAAAGTCAATAACTATGTTCTTGACATGTGTCATGCAGAGTTTGGTCCTAGCTGCTCTCACACTTAATAATTGTACTTAATTCTCAAATCAGTATTATTAGCTTTGTTATTTTCCCTTTTATATATTTGGTTATTAAGGCTTAGGAGATGTTAAATTTGTCCAAGGTTGTAGAGCAAGAACTAGGACTATAATTTGGGTCTTTTCGCCCTAATCTCAAGCTTTGCTTATCACACTCTTGCATCATCTGTCTCATTCTGTTCTCCTTATTTCTCTGCATTTGTGCTCCTTGGTTTGAGTTTTTGTTGATCTGAATTAATAGTGTTTCTTCTGCCTGGCTGGGTTATACCAGGAATTAGGCATGAAGTGAAATAAGTCAACTAGGCTAAGTGAAATAAGCCAGTCACAAAAGGACATATATTGTGTGATTCCACATATATGAGTAGTCAAATTCAAAGATACAGAAAGTCTAATAGTGGTTTTCAGGGACTGGGTATAGGGAGGAATGGGGAGTTAATGTTTAATGGATACAGAATTTCAGTTGGGAAAGATGAAAAAGTTCTGGAGATGGATAGTGTTGATGGCTCTACAACAGTGTGAATATACTTAATGCCACAGAACTGTACACTTAAAATGGTTAAAATGGTAAATTTTATGTTATGTTTTACCACACTGAAAATAATTCATTTTATTTTAATAAAAAGAAAACTAAGCCATAGGATTTGGACATTGCTATGCAGGTGATAGGGAGCCATTAAATTTTTGGGTAGTGAAGGGGAATGACACGATCAGAGTTTTGCTCTGATCGGAAGATTAAACTGGAATCATTTATAAGTATTAATTTAGGATAACTGGTTAGGAAGCTATGCAAACAGCCCAGACTATAGGTAACAAGCACTTGAAATAGGAGTGCAAAAAGGCAGGTGTGATATGGGCTGTTATGAATGGTGTTGCAGGAAACATACTTTTACATGTATTTTGGTGAATATATGTACACAGTTATTTGAGGTAAGTACCTAGGAGTAGACACAAGGTCCTGAGGTTTGAGTATGTTCAGTTTTAGTAAACACTGCCATAGTTTTCCAAAGTGATTATACCAACTCACATGCCTACTAACAGGGTGTGAGAGTTTTTCCACATCCTTCCGCAAACTTACTATTGTCAGTCTTTTTCATTGGAACCATTCTGGTGGTTGTCTTAGTGTTATTGATTTGCATTTTCCTAATGAGTAATGAAGTTGAGATCTGTTTACATGTTTATCGCCATTTGGGTATCTTCTTTTGTGTAGTGTCTATTTAAACTTTTGCCTGTTTTTCTATTGAGTGGTCTTATTCTTGCTAATTTATAGACTTTTTTTTATGTGTTCTGAATATGAGTCCTTCATTGGATGTATGTATTGCAAATATCTCTTCTCACTTTCTTGGCTTGGTTTTTCAGCCTGTTAACGGTGCCTTTTGATAACCAGAAATTAAGTTTAATGTAGTATAATTGATTACTTTTTCTGTTGTCTTAGTACCTTTTGCGTATTCGGGAAATCATTGCTTACCCCAAAGTCAGAAACATATTTTCCTTTGTTTTCCTCTAAATACTTTATTGCTTTATCTTTCACATTTGGGTTTATAATGATCTGAAATTAATTTTCACATGTGGCGTGACATAAGGATCAAGAATCTTTCTTTTCCCATGGTTATTGAATTTACCTAGTGCCACTTATCAAAAGGACACGTTTTTTTTCTCCATAGTACTGCCATATCACCTTTTTCTTAAATCTAGTGATGATGTATGTAAGGGTCTGTTTCAGGATTCTTCTGTTCCATTGGCCTATTAGTCTATCTTTTAGCCTCTGCTTTTAGTCTTCTAAATAGACAAGGCTTTCCTCCTAGTGGCTAGTGTTGGTTACACCCAAATGGCCCTGGTAGTGGAAAGTAAAATGTATTAGTTATTTATTGCAGGATAACAAATTACCCCAAAGCTTACTGGCTTAAAAGAGCAATAAATGTTTATTATTTCATGTGGTTTCTGTGATTCAGCAATTTAGGAGAAATTTTGTTTGGTGGATTTGGCTCAGTGTCTCTCATGAAATTGCAGTCAAAAGTGCCTATAAAAAAAAAAAAAAGTGCCGATAGCTGCAGTCATCTTGACTGGGGCTGACGGATCTGCTTCTAAGAATGGCTCTTTTTAATAGCTGTCAGGAGGCCTTAGTTCTTCACCTTGTGCATTCCTCCTTAGTACTGTTTGAGTGTCCTTACAACATGGCAGCTGATCCAAAGGAGAACAAGAAAGAAGCTGCAGTGTCTTTTATGCCTTATCCTTGGAAGTCACACACTTTCATTTATGCAGTATCCTATTGTTCATCCTTATTCTGAATGAGAGGAGACTACATAAGGCTACACTGGGAAATGGATTCATTAGGGGCTATCTTGGAGGCTGGCTACTACACAGAAAAATAGGAGAAGCTGGCTGGCACCTTATTTATTTGTTTGTTTCCCCAAGGCAGAGACTCATGTCTGCTATTACAGTGAAGATTTCCTAGAGCTGACAGGTAGCTCGGTAGGTTTAAACATTCTGGTGACTCTTAGTTCACTCCATTTTGTGCCCTCGTGCTCAGGGGTCTGAACTCTAAAGTTTATTTATATTTTCATGTGATTCCTTAAGAGTCCATCTCCATCCCTGAGTGGGAAAGATTGAGGACAACTGGGTCTGGTTATAATCATTCGCCATCTATGAACCTTTCTCGCCATGATCTTTACTTCTCTTCTATGAACTTTCTAATTCTCTTGTGGATAAGTGTTTTTTAATTAAACTTTTTATTTTGAGATAATTTTGGATACACATGTAGTCATAAAAATAATAGAGATCCCAAGTACCCTCTACCAGTTTCCCCCCAGTGGTAACATCTTCCAAAACTGTGCTACAGTATCACAACAAAGATGTTGGTATTGTTACAGTCAAGATCCAGAACATTTCCATCACCACAAGGATCTTTCATACTGCTCTCCTATAGCCACACCCACTTCTATCCCAGTCCAACCCTCTCCTTAACCACTGACAACCACTAATCTGTTGTCTGTTGGAATCACGTGTTGATTCCTAAATTCTGTCATTTCAAGAATGCTCTATAAGTGGGATCACACATTATGTAACCTTCTGGGATTGGCTCTGACAAAATTCAGCATAATTCTCTGGAGATTCATTCAGGATTTTGCATGTGTCAATACTTTGTTCCTTTTTTTATTGCTGAGTAGTGTTCTATGGTATGGAAGTACCACAGTTTATTTACCACTTACCCATTGAAGGACATCTGGATTGTTCCCGTTTGGAACTATTGTAAATAAAACTTACATAAACATTCATTTACAAGTTTTCGTATGAATATGAATCGTCATTTCTCTGGGATAAATGCCCAGGAGTACAATTGTTGAGTCATACAGCAGTTGCATGTTTAGTTTTTTAAGAAGCTGCCAAACTGTTTTCCAGAGTGGCTATATCCTTTTAGAGTCTCACCAGCAATGTTTGAGTGACCCATTTTCTCTGCCTCATTGCCAGCATTTTGCATTGTTACAATTTTTCTTTTTTAACCATTCTGATAGGTCTGTGATAATATCTCTTTGTGGTTTTGTGTTTTCCGAATGGCTAATGATATTGAACACCTTTTCATGTGCTTATTTGCTATCTGCATATGCTCTTCAGTGAAATGTCTCTTCATGTCTTTTGCCCATGTCCTAATTGGATTGTTTCCCTTTTTAAACTGTTGAGTGTTGGGAGTTCTTTATATGTTCTCCATACTCTCCTTTGTCAAATATGTGGTTGGCAAATATTTTCTCCCACTCTGTAGCTTATCTTTTTAGCCTCTTAACCGTCTTTTGCAGAGCAAAAGTTTTGAATTTCAATGAAGTCTAATTTATAAATTTTTCCTTTTATGGATTATGGTTTTGGTGTCTAGTCTAAGAACTCTTCGCCTAGCCCTAGATCCCAAAGATTTCCTCCAATTTTTTCTAAATGTTTTATAGCTTTACATTTAAGTCCATGATTCATTTGGAGTTCGTTTTTGTATAAGGTGTGAGGCTTAGATTGATGTTTATTTTTCCCCCTCTGTGGATGCCCAGTTGCTTCAGCACCATTTGTTGAAAAGGCCATCTTTCCTCCACTGAATTGCTTTTTCACCTTGTCAGAAATCAGTTGAGCATATTTGTGTAGGTCTATTTCTGGGTTTCCTGTTTTATTCCATTGTTCCTATGTGTATGTCCCTCTGCCAGTATCACATGGTCTTGATTTCTGTAGCTATACAATAATTATTGAAATCTAGTGGACTTTTTTCCCCACTTTTCTTTTTCAAAGTTGTTTTAGCTATTGTACTTTCTTTGCCTTTCCATATATGTTTTAGAATAATTTTGTCTACATTCATAAAAACTCTTGCTGGGATTTTGATAGAAATTGTGTTAAATCTGAACATCAATTTGGAGAGATGTACTATGTTGTGTCTTCCAATCCATGAACATGGTGGGCCTCTCCATTTAGGTTTTTTAAAATTTCTTTTATCAGCATTGTATAGTTTTCAGCATACATGTCCTGAACATGTTTTGTTAGATTCACACCTCTTTCATTTTTAAAAAAGTGATTATAAATGGCATTGTGTTTTTATTTTCTATGCCCACGTGTTTATTTGCTAGTATACAGGAGCAAATCAATTTTTGTATGTTCATCTTGTCAGGCATATCTTGGAGATATTGCAAGTTTAATTCCAGACCACCACAGTAAAGCAAATACTGCAATAAAGCGAGTCATATGAACTTTTTGGTTTCCTGGTGTATATAAAGGTTATGTTTACACCATACTGTAGTCTATTACTGTGCAATAGCATTATGTCTAAAACACTATGTAATACCTTAATTTAAAAATATTACTAAAAAATGCTAACCATCATCTGAGCCTTCATCAGATCACTGATCACAGATCACCATAACAAATATAATCATAATGAAAAAGTTTGAAATAGTGCAAGAATTACCAAAACGTGACACAGAGACACAAAGTGAGCAAATGCTGTTGCAAAAATGGTGCCAGTAGATTTGCTTGACAGAGGGTTGCCATAAACCTTCAATTTGTATAATATGCAATGTCCACAAAGCATAATAAAGCAACGTGCAATACAATGAGGTACTCCTGTATTTTGTGACTTTGCCAGACACACTTATTTGTCCCAGGAGTTTTTTCCTAAATTCCTTGGGATTTTCTATGTGGACAATCATGTCATCCAAATAGGGACAATTTTTTTCTTCCTTTTCAATCTGTATGCCTTTTTAAAAATTGAGATACAGTTAATGTACAGTATTATATAAGATACAGGTGTACAACATAATGCTTCACAATTTTTAAAGGTTATGCTCCATTTATAGTTATTATAAAATATTGGCTACACTCACTGTGTTGTACAATATATCCTTGTAGCTTATTTATTTTATATGTAATAGTTTGTACCTCTTAATCCCTGCCACCTATCTTGCCCCTACCCCCTTCCCTCTCCCAACTGGTAACCACTAGTTTGTTCTCTATATCTGTGAGTCTGTTTCCTTTGTGTTATATTCACTAGTTTGTTTTATTTTAGATTCCACACATAAGTGACACCGTGCAGTATTTGTCTTTCTCTGACTTATTTCACTTAGCATAATGCTCTCTAAATCCATCAATCTGTATGCCTTTTATATCCATTTCTTGCTTTATTTCCCTGACTAGAACTTCAGCACTATGTTGAATAAGAGTGCTGAAAGCAGACATCCTTGCCTTGTTCCTGATCTTAGGGGGAAAGCATTCAGCCTTTCAATATGAAGTGTAATGTTGGTGTTGGTCTTTTGTTGATGCTCTTTATCAGATTGAGGAAGTTCCCCCTCTCTTCCTATTTTTTTGAGTTTTTATCATGAATGGGTGTTGAAATGTGTCATATGTTTTTTCTGCATTAATTGATAGGACCATGTGGTTTTTCTCCTTTAGCTTATTACTGTGGTTGATTACATTGATTGATTTTTTTAATATTGAATCAATTTTACGTCTTTGGAATAAACTCCACTTGGTCATGTTATATAATTCTTTTTATATCTTGCTGAATTCTGCTTGTATTTTACATTTAAGTCCTTGATCCATTTTGAGTTAATTTTTGTAGGAGATTTTGTACAGATGTAAGAACAGTCCTGAAGAAGCTTTCCCCTTAAGAACATATTCAGGACTCAAGTTCCTGTATTCTCCTTGAATTATGTGTCAGTGCTCCAGCAGTAATTTTTCATTTCTATATCAATGGGTACTTTCAAGCTGAAGTGCCCAGACTCCTTTATAAATATTTATTACAGGGTCCTGCACTCATCAAAATGAAGGGAACAAATGCTGAAAAACTCACGTCATAGAGAATCCACAACATACCTTTATCTTATTCTCTTTTCTGTAATCCTCTTTTTTGTCCTCCTTTCCTACTTCCTACTGTGAAAGCTTACTTAACTTTTTAAATTGCGTTTATTAGTTTGAATAAATGAATACACTGATTGAATGAAAAAAAAAGTCAACAGATCTTTACTGAGTTCCCATATAGGCTAAGTACTCTGCCAAGTAACTGTTGGCCACACAGTACCCTAACATCAAGATGCTCGGAGCTTAAAGGGGAGGAAGACATATGAGCAATTGAAATGTCAAAGAGGAGTGAAGAAATGCCACAGAAAGCACAGGTTGTTAAGGGAACAAGAGACAGAAGCACCAGCTCTATGGGAAGTTAGTAAAGGCCTTCCAGGAGAAGTGATATTTAACCTGGCACTAAGAAAATATAGGAATTTTCCAGATAGATGAGGTGAGGTGAAAGGCATTCTAGGAAGAAACGTCAGCTTGTGCACAGACATGAAGTCATGCAATTATGTGGCACATTTGGAGAATAATAAGTAACCTGTTATGCACCTCTAATTTCTGTAAGACCAGGAATTCATGCTGTATCCTCAGCATCTAGGATGATGCCTGTAGCATAGTAAGCACTAAATAAATATTTGTTGGATGGATAGATGGATGGCAGGAAGGAAACATAAATGAGGCCAGGGAGATAAGAGAGGTTCGGTGATAAAGAGCCTTGCTTAGTAAATGCCTACCATGAAGATTGAAAGAGGAATAGGAGGAGATTTTATTCATCGTCTACTTGGGAAGAAACAACAAATACTAAAATATCTGTAATATGTTGTGAAAAAAAAATTGACATGACGTGAAAAGTACATTAAAAGTGTTATGATGGTTCAGAGGAAATAGAGGTCCATTTCAGCTGAGGGGATCAGAGAAGTTGTCTTTGGAGCTAGACTCTTTGGAGTTGCTTATACTTAGTTCTGAATTGTATGGTTCCCCCAAGAACACATACGTGAAGTTGGAGCAGAGAGTGTTGTGGCAGAAGAGCAATGTGAATTTGGAACTAGACTAGATGACTTTGCCTGCTCTGTCATAAATTTATCAGCATTTTGTAGGCAGCCATTTATCAGCCTGCACCACTTCTTGCAAGCGGAACCTGACAGGCTCCGATGTTATCTGTAGCAAACACCTTTTTCTTGTTTATGAGAGTGTCTGTGTGTGTGTTTATGCTTGCACCTGCACACCAGTGATTTGAAAGCAGCTCTTTCTACAGAGACAAGCACTAAAGGGGGATACATCAACTGAAACACAAGCTTCAATACCTTTTAAAAATGCACCTTGCTACCCACACACTTTCATTATATGCATGCACGCACACACACAGATGCACACAGAGTTCTGTAAGTAGTGGCCTGGGCAAGATTTTAGGTGACTATAGTAGATGGTACTTATATTTATTTCCTCAGCTCTATCCTATACCTTAATCTTCACTTCCACCAAGGCTCATCAGGCACCAGTTATATCCCCATGACCTTCTAGATTCTGTAAGGAGTTCATGTAAGAAAATGATTCATTAATTAATCCAGTACCTACTTATTGATAACCACCTATGTGCCAGGCACTATTCTAAACACTGAGGATGCAGCATGGGATAAAAAGAACCAATCCCTGCCCTCTTGGAGTTTACATTCTGGGAGGTGGGTAGAATCAACAAAAATGTGGTGTTTTAGGTGGTGTAAGTGCTAGTGAGGTCAGTATAGCAGAGTAAGCGGGAGAGTGTGAGGGTTGGGTGGTCAGGAAAACAGTCTGTTCAGTAATGTGACACTTGAATAGTGACTTGAAGGAAAAAATAAGCAATGGGACTGTCTGGGACAGGAGTATTCCAGGCAAAGGGAACAACCAGAGCAAAGACCCCGAGGCAGGATTGTGTGGCCAGTGTGGCAAGAGCAGAATGGGCAAGGTGGAGAGTGGCAGGAGGTAAGGTGAGAGTTGTGGGATGAGAGACTGTCATACTAGGCCCGCTGGCCATTGTGAGGACTTTGGCTTTTACTCAGAGTGAGACAGAAAGCCAGTGGAGACTTGGTGCAGAGAAGTGGCATGCTCTGATTTGCATCAGCATCCGTGTTGAGAATAGATTGCAGGATGAAAGCATAGAAGCAGGAAGACGACCAAATGGTGGACTCAATCAAGTGAGTTAACAGTGGAGGTGTGGAGAAGTGACCGGGTCGTAGATGTATTTTGAGCTGTTTGGACCAACCGGATTTGCTGTTGGGTTAGATGTGGAATGGGAAAGAAAGGAGTTGATGATGACATCAAGATTTTTGGTCTGAGCAACTGGAAGGCTGGAGCTGCTTGTAACTGAGATGGGAAAGATTGCAGGAAGAACAGGCTTGGAGGATATCAAGAGCTCAGTTTTGAGCACCTTAAGTTTGAGATGCCTTTTAGTGAGGAGTTGAATATAAGACTCTAGAGTTCAATAGACCGGTCTGGGCTGGAGATATAAATTTAGGAATTGCAGCAGTTAGATGGCTTGCAAAGCTGTAAAATGGAATAAAATAACCTAGGAAGTGGGTGTAGAAAGAGAAGAGTCTGAGAACTGAGCACTGGGGCATTCCAACATTTAGAGATCAGGGAAATGAGAAGGAACCAGCACTGGAGACTGAAAAAGAGAGGCCAGGGAGATAGGAAAATTGAGAGTGAGCACTGAAGCCAAGTGAAGAAAGTGCTTCAAAGAGAACGGAATAATAAACTGTTATCAGATGTTGCTGAGAGATCAAGTGAAATGCAAATGTTGCTTTAGCAGCATTGAAGTCTTTAAGACCTCTGTTGAGTTATTTTAGTAGGGGGTGGGGGGAGCTGGGGGAAGCCTGATTAGATTGCTTCCAAGAAAAGAATGGGAGGAGAGGAAACAATGATTAGTACTATAGAAAACTCTTTGAGGTTTTACTGTACAGAGGAGCAGAAAACTGGGCCATAGTTGGAAGGGAATGTGGGATCAAGTCAAGCTTTTCATTTTTTTTCTTAGTTGGGAGAAGTTGGGGTCCTGATGGGAATGATCCTAGGAGGGAGGGAGAATGCAGTGAATCCAGAGATACAATGATGTCCACATGTAGGTGAGAGGGGATGCTCAAGTGGAAGAAGGTTGGCCTTAGCCTGGGTGAACTGTCCATGCTCCCTAGTAACAAACTACTTTGCTACAAATGCAGACAGATTGGTGAATTTGGTGATGGAACATGCGTAGATTCTCTTTTGCTTGCTTGTATTTTCTCATACCAAAGAGTAGAGGTGCTGGAGGTTTAAAGAGAGGGAAGTTCGGGACTTCCCTGGTGGCGCAGAGGTTAAGAACCTGCCTGCCAATGCAGGGGACACGGGTTTGAGCCCTGGTCCGGGAAGATCCCACATGCCAAGGAGCAACTAAGCCCGTGCTCAACAACTACTGAGCCTGCGCTCTAGAGCCCACGAGCCACAACTACTGAGCCCGCACACCTAGAGCCTGTGCTCCACAACAAGAGAAGCCACCTCAATGAGAAGCCCGCACACCGCAACGAAGAGTAGCCCCCGCTCGCCGCAACTAGAGAAAGCCCGCGTGCAGCAACGAGGACCCAATGCAGCCAAATAAATAAATAAATAAATTTTTAAAATAAAATTAAAAAATAAAGAGAGAGAAGTTCAAAGACTGTTGCCAAAGAGCAAGAGAAAATCATGGACCAGGTAAATGTAGTAGGACTGTCAGGCAGCCTAAGGGCTCACTTGAATTTAAAGTGAGAGCAGCCAACGTAGTTGTATGATTTTCTCCAACTACATACAGCTGAATGGGAACAGGCAGAGTAGGATGAGCATTAGACTTAGCCAGGGGTTGTGGTTTCCCAGATAAAGGAGAGGAATGGAGAAAAAAAACAAGGGAATGATGATAATGATGGATCACAGGAGCAAGTTAGGTAGGGAAGGAAGTGAGGACAGGGACAGAAGGTGAGAGTGCAAGGTGGCAGGATTAACAGAGTGAAGGTCCCAGTAGGATGTAACGAATTGTGATGACAGTCTGATCCTTGGCATTTGCAGTGCTTTAGGGTTGTATACATAGTGCTTTGTGTGTGTTTGCATAGTATAAACCCTATAAGGTAGGTAGGACAGGTGGTGGTGATGTTGATTCTCATTCTATAGATGAAGCAAGATCCAAAGAAGTAAATAACTTTATCTAAAAATCACACATTAAGTCAGTGGTAAAGCATAGATTCAACCCAAGGCTCTATTTTATATGTGATGTCTTTTTACCACTTTGTGTGGTGTCTGCTCACAGATTACTCAGTCTCATTGAAGAGGTGGAATGTAGAAGACAACATAAGGGAATATGTAATCAAGTGTTAAATTCTATAGTATGACAGGATGTAAGGAGTTTATTCATTCAATAATGTATATTGAATACTTAGTGTGTGCAGGGCTCTGTTATAAGTACTAGGGATATAGCAGTGAATGAGACGGGGAAATCCTGAAGGTATGTGCTTCAGAGAAGTTTTAGAAGGGTTTCTATGTGATTCTTCCAAGGCATCATGATTTGGTAAAAAGCACAGTGTACTGAAAGTTAGGAAACTTGTTTCTCTGCTACTTGCTGTGTGTGACATTGTTGCTTCAACTCACCATGTCTTATTGGGGGACCCCATCCATAAACTGAGATGTTACAGTTTTGCAAGTTCCACCCTGGCTAAAAGGTGAGTCTGAGTCTGTATTCTAGCTTAATGGAATAATTGCTCTCAAGTGTTTTAGTCCTCATCAGACTTCCTGATCTAAAAAGTGGGAATGCCACATCTCATCTCATAGTGATAAGACCCTGTTTCCATAGTGAAATGCTGCACTAACATGCATTCTAAAGTCATCCTTCATTTTTGAAACTCTGGGGAAATATGAAAGGGAGATAAGAGGCCATGCTCAGCCTGCAGGTGCAACAGTCCCCACCCTTAACCTGGTGACCTCTGAGGACCTGTGAAAAGCTTTGAAGTAACTAATGACTTTCCCCCCTCTTCTTACTCCTTCCTGTTCAGGCCTGGAAGAAACGCTGGTTTATCCTGCGGAGTGGGCGGATGAGCGGTGACCCAGATGTTCTGGAATACTACAAGAATGATCACTCCAAGAAGCCCCTGCGCATCATCAACCTGAACTTCTGCGAGCAGGTGGATGCAGGCCTGACCTTCAACAAGAAGGAGCTGCAGGATAGTTTTGTGTTTGACATCAAGACCAGCGAGCGCACCTTTTACCTGGTGGCCGAGACGGAGGAGGACATGAATAAGTGGGTCCAGAGCATCTGCCAGATCTGTGGCTTCAATCAGGCTGAGGAGAGCACAGGTATGGGAACAAACACAGATCTTTCTCAGAAGGGGCCAGGCGCTTTCTGGGAAGGGCTGGGAAGTTGGGGCTAGGATGATGGCCTTCACATTCCTTGAACCAGGAGAACAACCTGTAGCAAAGGCTTTCCTCTGTGGCAGAGGAGTAATAGGCAAAGGGTAAGAGTGTGAAGGGGTTAGCCAAATATTAGAGGGTCTCCTAGCACTAAATATGCTCAAGTGGGAAACAGATATGTTGGGGTTATGATGAAGCTCAAGGTACTTGATGGTGTTTCTTCAAGTACCTCCATGCCACCACATTTCTCAGGTCTGCACCTTTCTCCCCTTCCCTCAACTCTCTAGCTCTCTGTGCCCTGTTAACTGTCAGCCATCCCATAGGGCAACTCACACCTTTATCCCTTCTCTGATCCATCTCTGTCCGTTCCTGCCATCTATTTCAGACCATCCTGCACAGTTATCCTTGCCACTTTTTTTTAGCAGGGGGAGGTTTGGGATCCCTTGTGATTATTATTGATGTATAATCCAGTGTTCATTATGTTTACTTGGGAAGGGACAGTCAAGAGAGGGAAATTCTGATTTGTGTTGGGTTTTGTTAACCTTCAAAAAAAACAGTAGCTCAACTTTTAAAAATACGTTTTAAATTGCAGAAATGCTCTTTGACATTTGTTGGGGCTCATCCTCAACTCTGGGATGATTGAGGAGTAGGGCTTTTTTGAGGCGGATGGAGAGCCTAAATTAGTATTTTCCTTAACCTGGTTACATATCAGAAGTAGAGGAACATTTTTTAAATGCTGATGCCAAGGACCCATATCAAATCAGTTAACTAAGAACCTCAGGGGTGGGACCTAGGCATTAGTGTCTTTTAAAAACGTCATTCTAAGTAGCAAGGGTCTGGGGCTCAACATCCGTTTTCTGTACATAAATGAAGGCCTCATACAGTCTCTGATTCATATACCTATTTTCTAAATTTTTTACAGCCCTTTAAAAACAAAAACCATTCCTAGCTCATCAGCAACATCATCCTCATCTGGGAATCTGTTAGAAATGCAAATTCTTGGGCCCCACTCCAGACTTACTGAATCAGAAACTCTGGGCGTGGAGCCCAGCAATCTGTGTTTTAATCAGCCTGCCAGGTGATCTGATGCACAGTTAAGTCTGAGAACCACTGGTTTAGATTCTTGCTGCTCAGAGTGGGGTTTGTGGACCAGCAGCGTCAACCTCTCCTGGGAACTTGTTATAAATGCAGACGACTTCCGCCCAGACTTACAGCATCAGAATCTGCATATCTTTAAGACGTCTTATTCTGAAATAATGTTAGACTTACAGAAGAGTTGCAAAAATTGTACAGCAAGTTCCCATATATCTTTCATTCAGCTTTCCCTGATGTTAACATCTTGCTTAACCAGGTATAGTGGTCAAAACTGAGCAGTTAACATTGATTGGCGCAGTACTATTAACTACAGTGTATTGGGATTTCACCTGTTTTTCACCAGTGTCTTTATTCTGTTCAGGATTCAATCCAGGATAGCACATTAGATTTGGTGGTTCTGTCTCCAGGGCTCCTCCAATCTGTGATGACAGTTCCTCAGTCTGTTTTGTCTTGTTTGACCTTGACACTTTTAAAGAGTACTGGTTAGGTATTCTGTAGAATGTCCCTCCATTTGGTGTTTTCTCATGATTAGATTGAAGTTTTGGGGAGACTACCACAGAGGTGACGTGCCTTTCTCTGCACGTTGTATCAGGGGGCGCCTGGTGTCAATATGTCTTATTACTGGTCATGTTAACCTTGACCACTTGATTAAGGTAGTATCTGCCAAGTTCCTCCACTATAAAGCTACTATCTTTGCTTTTGTAATTAATAAATAGTTTGGAGGAAATACTTTAATCATGTGCAAATATCCAATTTCTCCTTAAACTTTTGCGCACTAATTTTAGCATTTATCAGTGGATCATGTTTACAACCATTATTACTGTGGTATTCTAGTGAATTTTTCTATTTCCCTCAGAATCCACATTTTATTAAGACCCCTAGGCGATTTATATGCACGTTAAAGTTTGAGAAGCTCTGGTCTGGATTATTTGTCCACAAACCTGGTGGCTCATCAGAATCACCCTAAAAACTTTTATCTAACTTGCAGGTACTAATTCAGTAGATCTGGCTTAGGGCTGAGGAATCAATAGTTTTAAGAGATTCCTCCTACAGAATGGGAGGAATTATTTCCAAATCATATCTGATGAGGGTCTAGTATCTAGAATCTAAAAAGAATTCTTACAACTCAATAACAACAAGAAAAAGACAAATGACCTCATTTAAAAATGGGCAAAGGATCTGAATAGACATTTCTCCAGAGAAGATGTACAAATGACCAGTAAGCCCATGAAAAGATGTTGAACATCGTTAATCATTAGGAAGATGCAAAGCAATACCACTAGCACTTCACACCCACTAGCATGGCTGTAATCAAAATACGGACAATAAAAAAAGTTGGCAAGAATGTGGAGAAACATACATTGCTCATACCTCCCACCTCATACATTGCTGGTGGGAAAGTCAAATGGTACAGCTACTGTAGCACACAGTGTGTCAGTTTTTTAAAACCTTAAACCTATGATCCAGCAATTCCACTCCTAGGCATATACTCAAGAGAAATGAAAACATGTTCACACAAAAATTTATAGACGAATGTTCATAGAAACGCTATTCATAATAACCAAAATGTGGACACAACCCAAATGTCCATTAATGAATAAACAAGATGTATGTGTGGCGGAGTGCGTGTGTAATGGGCACTTTTAAGATCTACTCTCTTAGCAACTTTCAAGTATACATTTGTTACAGCATTGTTAACTATAGTCACCATGCTGTATATTACATCCCTAGGACTTATTCATTTTATAACTGGAAGTTTATACACCTTTGATCCTTATGCATTTCCCCTGCCCCACCCTTGCCCCTGAAAACCACCAATCTATTCTCTGTTTCTATGAGTCTGGTTATTTTAGATTCTGCATATAAATGAGACTGTACAGTTTTTGTCCTTCTCTGTCTGACTTATTTCAGTTAGCGTAGTGGCCTGAAGGTTCATCCATGTTGTCACAAATGGCGAGATTACCTTCATTTTATGGCTGAATTTTATTTATATACACACACACACACACACACTATATATATATATGTGTGTGTGTATGTGTCTATAGAATGTGTGTGTGTGTGTGTGTGTGTGTGTGTGTGTATATATAATGCGATTTTTTTTAATATATAGTCACATTTTCTTTATCCATTCATTCTTCATGGACCTTTGGGTTGTTTCCATGTCATGCCTACTGTAAGTAATGCTGAAATGAACATGAGGGAGCAGATATCTCTTCCAGATAGTAATTTCAATTCCTTCAGTGATATATCCAGAAGTGGAATTGCTGGGTCTTATGGTAGTTCTATTTTTAATTTTTTTTTAAATTAATTAATTAATTAATTAATTAATTTATGGCTGTGTTGGGTCTTCGTTTCTGTGTGAGGGCTTTCTCCAGTTGCGGCAAGTGGGGGCCACTCTTCACCACAGTGCACGGGCCTCTTACTATCGCGGCCTCTCTTGTTGCGGAGCACAGGCTCCAGACGTGCAGGCTCAGCAATTGTGGCTCACGGGCCCAGTTGCTCCACGGCATGTGGGATCCTCCCAGACCAGGGCTCGAACCCGTGTCCCCTGCATTGGCAGGCAGATTCTCAACCACTGCGCCACCAGGGAAGCCCTATTTTTAATTTTTTGAGTAAACTCCATACTGTTTTGCATAGTGGCTGTACCAATTTATATTCCCACCTACAGTGCACAAGGGTTCCCTTTTCTCCACATCTCTGCTTGCACTTACCTCATAGCTTTTTGACAATAGCCATTTAACAGGTGTGAAGTGATATCTCACTGTGGTTTTGATTTGATTTACATTTCCCTGATGGTATGATTAGTGATGTTGAGCACCTTTTCAGGTAGCTGTTTGCCATTTGAATATCTTCTTTGGAAAAAGGTCTATTCAGGTTCTTTGTCCATTCTTTAATCAGGTTATTTGAGTTTTTGCTATTGAGTTATATGAGTTCCTTATATATTTTTGATATTAATCCCTTATCAGATATGAAGTTTGCAAATATTTTCTCCCATTCCTTAGGTTGCCTTTTCATTTTATTGATTGTTTCTTTTGCTGTGCAGAAGCTTTTTAGTTTAATGTAGTCCCACTTATTTACTTTTGCCTTTCTTGCTTGTGCTTTTGGTGTCATATCCAAACAATCGTTGCCAAGACCAGTGTCAAAGAACTTTTCCTCTGTGTTTTCTTTTAGGATTTTTATGGTTTCAGGTCTTACATCTTTTATCCATTTCAAGTTAATTTTTATGCATCGTGTAAGATAGGGTTTTTTGTTTCTTTTTTGTTGTTGTTGTTTTATTTTTGGCTGCATTGGGTCTTTGTTGCTGCACGCGGGCTTTCTCTAGTTGTGGTGAGTGGGGGCTACTCTTTGTTGCAGTGCACAGGCTTCTCATTGTGGTGGCTTCTCTTGTTGCGGAACACGGGCTCTAGGCTCATGGGCTTCAGTAGTTGTGGCACACAGGCTCAGTAGTTGTGGCTTGCAGGCTCTAGAGTGCAGGCTCAGTAGTTGTGGCGTGCAGACTTAGTAGCTCCGCAGCATGTGGAATCTTCCTGGCCAGGGCTCGAGCCCATGTCCCCTGCATCGGCAGGCAGACTTTTAACCACTGCACCACCAAGGAAGTCCTAAGATAGGGTTTTTGTTTGTTTGTTTGTTTGTTTTTTATTTATTTTAACACCTTTATTGGAGTATAATTGCTTTACAATGGTGTGTTAGTTTCTGCTTTATAACAAAGTGAATCAGCTATACATGTACATATATCCCCATATCCCCTCCCTCTTGTGCTTCCCTCCCACCCTCCCTATCCCACCCCTCTAGGTGGTCACAAAGCACTGAGCTGATCTCCCTGTGCTATATAGCTGCTTCCCACTAGCTATCTATTTTGGTAGTATATATAAGTCCATTGCCACTCTCTCACTTTGTCCCAGCTTACCCTTCCCCCTCCCCGTGTCCTCAAGTCCATTCTCTACATCTGCATCTTTATTCCTGTCCTGCCCCTAGGTTCTTCATAACCATTTTTTTTCTTTAGATTCCATATATATGTGTTAGCATACGGTATTTGTTTTTCTCTTTCTAACTTACTTCACTCTGTATGACAGACTGTAGGTCCATCCACCTCACTACACATAACTCAATTTCATTTCTTTTTATGGCTGAGTAATATTCCATTGTATATATGTGCCACATCTTCTTTATCCATTCATCTGTCAGTGGACACTTAGGTTGCTTCCATGTCCTGGCTGTTGTAAATAGAGCTGCAGTGAACATTGTGGTACATGACTCTTTTTGAGTTATGGTCTTCTCAGGGTATATGCCCAGTAGTGGGATTGCTGGGTCGCATGGTAGTTCTTTTTTTAGTTTTTAAGGAACCTCCATACTGTTCTCCATAGTGGCTGTACCAAGATAGGGTTTTAATTCCATTCTTTTGCATGTGAATATCCAGTTTTCCCAACACAATTTTTTAAATTTATTTATCTATTTATTTTATTTATTTAGGCTCCACTGGGTCTTAGTTGTAGCATGCGGGATCTTTTAGTTGCAGCATGCAGACTTCTTAGTTGCAGCATGGGGACTCTTAGTTGCGGCATGCATGCGGGATCTAGTTCCCCAACCAGGGATTGAACCCAGGCCCCCTGCATTGGGAGTGTGGAGTCCTACCCACTGGAACATCAGGGAAGTCCCCCAACACAGTTTTTTGAAAAGACTTTTCTCCTTTGAGTATTTTTGGCTCCCTTGTCAAATATTGACCATATATTGGCACTCTCTGTTCTGTTCCTTTGGTCTATGTGTCTGTTTTTGTGCCGGTACCATACTGTTTTGATTACTATAGCTTTGTAATATACTTTGACATCAGGGAGTGTGATGCCTCCAACTTTGTTCTTCTTTCTCCAAATTGCTTTGGCTATTTGGCATCTTTCGCGGTTTCATATGAATTTTAGGATTGTTTTTTCTATTTCTGTAAAAAATGCCATTGGAATCTTGATAGGAATTGCACTGAATGTATAGATGGTTTTGGATAGTATGGGCATTTTAACAATGTAAATTCTTCAAATCCATGAACACAAGATACCTTTCCACTTACTTGTGTTGAAGTTCTTAATTTTTGATCATGGAGCCCTGCATTTTCAGTTTGTACTGAGCTCTGCAAATTATGTAGCTGATTGTGCCTGGACTAGATGTCCTGCCCTAGGAATTATGTGATCTTCCTTGAGGAATGATTATGAGCCCCCATCTTACTCTTAAGTTCTTTGGTATAATTTTTGCTTCCTGTGCGGAATTTTTTGTTTTCCCCCCAAAATCTTTGTTATTTTAGGCTTTATGGATTTTGTTTATGTTTTTCATTTTATTTTATTCCTGATAAAGAAATAAAATACTCATGCAAAAACAAAGAAGAAAATAAGAAAGGAATTTTTTAAAAGTGGGAGAAAGAACCCATAGACCCTCTAGTCTCAAAGCTTTCATAAATGTGAGAAATAAGTCCAAGGAATACGTCAGCTTTTTAGGAAATAGGTATAATGGGGTGGAGGAGGAACCAGAAAGCAAATTGCTTTTAAGTGAACTATTCTCTTGTGGGATTAGAGTTGTGCCTACCAAGAAAAACATATCCTTGAGATATAGCAAAAATTACTCTTGGTGCAAATATCTTTTTTAAAAATCACATATTTAAAGAATAGTTATTGTCTGAATCCCTACTTTTACTATATAGAATTTAAGTATAATTCATGTTCAAATATGTAGAACTACATCATCTGGGCTTGCTTTCTTTGGTGGGAATATTTATTTGTTCATTCACACATTGTTCATTTACTCATTCATTCGTCAAATCTTTATGGAGCACTCATTCTATGAGAGTCCCTGTCATAATCACTGAGGCTACAGACTATAAAGATGAACCATAGAGTTCCAGCCCTCAGGCATCATAGTCTAGTGGAGGGGACAGACATAACCAGACAGTCGCAGGGAAATTCTGTAACAGAGGCATCACCAAGGATGGAGGCACCAGCCCATGCACCACCAGCTCAGTGAGGGAAGAAAAGGAGGGGAAGTGTTAAGGGGGTGACAAATAATCAAGTCAGTATTTTTCAACAGCTTTGTCTATTAAACAATATACTCCCTTTAACTTTTAACTTCTTTTTTAAGGGATTATTTTATTAGATGTCTAGTGGTTTAATTACCAGAGCAAGGGTATTATTTGTCTCTGATAGAGGTTTAGGATTTTTTGTGAGATCTTTGTGATGAAGACAAATGACCTTTTCTTCCCTCTCATAGGAGAATCTGGTATGTAAAAAGATTCAACCACATAATAGGTTATGTTTTAATTTAGAAGCTGTCTTGAAAGTATATATATTATATCTATAAAACCCTCAGGTAAGGAATGAGAGATTAATCACCCAAGTCAGTGTTTCTTTTCACTGAGAATCAGGATCTGAGGAAAAGCAGGAAGGAAGTTAACATTTGACTACCTACTTTTGCTTAAGTACTTTATTTCATTTAACCAGTTTTATCAACTGTTTCCATTTTTTTCAAATAAAGAAACTGAGTGCTATTTCTTCCCTGCCTAACACTCCAGGACTACAACTCTTCTCTGAACCCAGCCTTGGCTGGGTTCAGATGGGCTATCCAACTCTCATCTGCCTGAGATTCTTCCTAAATACAACGCTGCTCTCCTTTTGCTGAAGCTTGTTGAGAACAATCCGATCACCTGGGTGTTAGCGTCGGCACCTGCCTTATGTGAGGAGCATCCTGTACTGATATCTAACCCTCAGTGGCCACAAAAGGAAATTATAGGAGCTGTGTATTGAGCATCTACTCTATGTAAAATAGGGACTTTACATGAATTCTTACTAAAAATTCATAGTAATCCTTTGAGGTAGCAACAATTTTGACTCAAGGTCACAGCTAGAAAATGATGGAGCCAGGATTCTAGTCTAACCCAGGTCTGACTTTGCATTATAATATGCTGTCTCTTTGTCCTGGACCTCCTGGAATATGAAAATCTGCCAGAACCAAGACCCGATATTTTTGCCCCTTGGACACCATGTATTAGATTGGAAGCACTCCTTGACCCCTTCCACCAGAGTTCTACAGCTGGCTCAGGTTTCCCTCCTCACCAACCCATATTGCTGAAATCCTTGGGCTCGAATATTCCAAGAATTTAGTAACTTCTAGAGCTTTAATCCAGCCATTAAGCTGGATTGGTGAGTCTGTAGGCTGGGGACGAGGAAGCCTGAACTCACATCACAACTCTGGGATGATGTGAACAAGTCACTTGATTGAGGTCTTAGTTTCCTTTCTTCAAATAGAGAGAAAATCCTCTTTTCACTCAATAATTCTGCTTCTCTATGGGTTCATTGATGCAGACCTTAGACCACTGGCAGCCCCTCAAGTTTCATATTTCCCGAAGGAATATTCACATTGTATTCTATGTAGAGGTATATCCTGGAGCTGTGCAGTCCATACCCCTGCTTGCTGTTGGTCCTGTAGACATTTCTTCCCATGGGGAGCTTCCTTCAAGCAGATACTCCTTTTTTCCTTTCTTTTTTTAAAAAAGAGTTGTGATGGGACCCGTAAAAAAAACTTGTGTTTTTCACTTGAAGCTGGAAGCGGTTCTATAGCAGATGGAGTCTTTTTTCAATCCTTCTTGCCACCCCCAGCTTCTTCTTTCTGATGCCACTCTCCAATTCCTCACGTATTCCAGCCAAAAATGCCTAGGATAAAACCTGTCTAGGATCAAGACCAGACCAGGAGTGACACGTTGAGTTTGAATATCAACACAAGGGTGGAAGAAACAGCCTCCTGATAGAGAACTCTTTCCAAAAGGAAACCAGGCACGATGCTCAGAAAGGAAAAGCAATTCTAAGAATGAATATCAAGATTTCATATCACATACATGGAGTTTGCTTGTTGTTTGTTTGGGGGGGGTGTGTACATGTACGCACAGGCAACAGTAAGTACCCCGCCTTCCTCTGGGAATCAAAATAGCCTTCAGTCCCCCAAGTCAGGGGGCAGAAAGCTGCTCTGAACTGTGTTTACGAGCAGGCGGGTCCAAGTCCTCACATTTGTGGCCCCGTCGTGGGCAGCTGTCCCTGACCAGATGTACCACACCTAAAAAGAAGCAGCTCCCAGCACAGAGCATGGATGAATGATTCATGGGCTCAGGAGCCATCCACTGTTAGGAAAGCCCTCACCCCTTTGAATCCTCTAAGCTGAGGGCTTCTCCTTCCCACTCATCCCCTCCCTCTTCCCTCTATTCAGTAGCTGGTCCAGGACCTGCACAGCCCCTTGCTAGAACATGCACTCTGAAAGGCACCCTAGCTGCTGCTGTTTATTTGCTCTAGGATGTTGAATTAGTAACTGTATCTCTTTGAGGTGTTATTATCTGTAAAATGGAGGTGACGCTCCCTTGCAGAGGGGTTGGGAGGAAGCTGGGAAAATGTATAGGCGCACAATGTGAACAGTAGCTGCTTGTTTCTCCGTTTTCCGTGTCGTGCTTTTGGTGAAAATGATGATTTTTATATCTGTAGGTCAAGATGAAGAGGATATGATTTAAGTATCTGGTGTTTTTAGAGAACTTTACAGTCTACAAAACACTTATGCAGTCTCCTTTGCATATAAAGAAACAAAATAAGCTAGGCAGGGCCGCTAGCACTATTCCTGTTGCACAAATAAGGAAGCTAAAGTTTAAAGGCACTGACATTGCCAGAAAGCAGTGTTGCCGGATCTAGAATCCAAGGCTTTTAACTCCATTCTAGGGCTGTATGCTCTAACTCCTTCTCATTTATCCGAACCCCTTTTCACAGACCTGTTTATTGTGGCTGCTTGTAAATCACAAAATAGCCAGCAAGGAGGAGAAGCAAGAAGTTGATATATCACTGAGAACTAAACATTTGGAAAGTAAAGTGCTGTCTATACGTTAATATTAATCTCGGACGGCTAAATCATCAAGATAACATGATCCATCTCAGAGTAGCCAACAAACTACTGTGAACTAAATCTCAGGGAGTTTAGGTCACCAGAGCCCCGTTTGCAACTCTTGAAGATTTTGAAATTAAGGCCAGAGCCTCCTCCATATCCTGTCTATTATTGTAGCTTTTTCCCTTCTTGAACTCCCTGGCAGGAATTTCACAGTAGTTGCATGACTAACTCTATGGAAAGATGACCTCCCAGAGTTCCAACCGACTGTTCTTTATCTGTTCCCCACCTTTTCTCTACTAAAATTTTGGGTGAGACTGCCCCCTACTTTAAATATTCTGTGAATATTTACACTTCTAGTCATCCGTGAATTTCCCCAGTAACTCAATAGCAGAATTATTTTAAGTCCTGGTTCCCTTCCAGGATGAAACTATACGCACAGGTATGCGTTTGGGGAAATCTTCAACCTCCAGTGGAGGAATGTTATCAGGGTCTTCAAACAGCTCCTTCCCCTCCAGAGAGAATGATTGGTGCCTTAAAGGTCAGGACCCCTTATTCCAGCTGGACTTCTCACAGCAGGGAGGGCCGTGGTAGAGACAGGCAGTCCACTCAGGTGCCTTCTGGTGACCTTGGTCCCTTCCCCCACTACCCCGACCCAGTGAGTGGGAGTGCCGGGGAGAAGCTGGGAGTGTAGGGCGGTGGGGAGGAGAGAGGCCTTTCTAGGAGACCTGACCCTTTCTCTCTTCTCATTCCTGGGAGGAACTTGGCCTCCCTTGTTCCCTCCCCTACCTTTTGTTTTCTGGGTTTTTTTTTTAACTGACGTCAGATCTCTCACTCCTCTGGGAGACCCTTGTTGGAAGCTTAGAGCAAATGTGGGAGGTGATAGGCAGCTTCTCCCCAGGCTTACACAGGTCCCTGGAGGAAAGAAGAACAGAGTGGAGACTGATCCGGGCCCCAGCCCAGAGGCGGAGGCTGCTCTCTGAATCACCCACCCTTTTTTTCCAGAGACAGTGGGGAAAATAAACATCCAGACCAGTTTCCAGCCAGATCTGAAATCCTCATGCCTTAAAAAAAAAATTGGTATTCTAAATAACCCTGAAATATCAGACCTTCCTCCTCAATCTTTTGTTTACTTGTTGTTTTTTTGTCTACAGCTGGGTCTTGTCACCCTGAGAGTAGGCTTTGAGTTGGGACATGAACTCTGTAAAATCCCCACAGACATTTTTGCGTTGTCCTGGAACAGGCTTCAGCCCTGACCTGCAGCAAAGTCCAGACCCTCTGGAGGAGGAAAGGGAGACAGGGAGAAACCTGACCCTCTTCTTTTCATTCTAAGCCTTGATCCTCCTTCCTACTTTCCCTTATATACCAGACACTCCCCCACACCGTCCCAGCCAGCCAGCCAGCATAAAGTCTAATGTACCTGCCAAACCCACAGACTGTTAGAAATGAGAGTGTCTCATCCCAACTCCTCAACACCAGAAGCTTTGGATAGTTCCCCAGACATCCCATGAGATGCTCCCCTTTTTTTGTTCTTTGAGTATTTCTAATTATCTCTAGTGAAGGAGGGTAATAAATTATTGTTGAATTGGTCCCAGACCAGATTCCAAAGCCCAATGTAACTCTAATTTTTGGCTAAAGGTAGAATCAGGACTTTGAATTTTGTGGTAAGGTCACCTTGGACCTCTGAAGCTCTTGATTATGATTAAACATCCAGTTGTGTACAGTTCTGCATAGGATTCTGAACTCTGCAAAGGCCATTGGACTCTACCTTCAAGTTGAGGCCCACCCTGCACGCCAGCGTGGAGTCAGGGCTCTGGGATTCTTCACCCTTTTTGCTCAGTTCTGACCCTCATCTTGTGTGCGAGATAAGGTCAGCCCTGGAACTTTGCCTACTTTTCCTATTCTTGAGTCATTTCCCTGTTAGCCTGACTGTCGTATCGAATTCCACCTAGGACTAGACCCCATCCTGCTTTGAGTTAGTCCCTCTCAGAGACCCCAGTCTTACCAAAACCCTTAAGCCAGTGGCTGGAGCCCCACCGCCCAGTGGCTGACTTCCGGGTGGCCAGTGGTCTGTCTGCCTGAATTTCTGAAGAAACTCCACTTCTGCTTTCCCTCAACAGCTTCCTCCTCCTTTCGGACTCAGCTGCCCCCATTTCTGGGTGAGGCCCAGTTTCCATTTCTGTGTTCACTCATTCAGCACACTGAGTACCTGTTTTTGCCAGGTCCTGTTCTAGGGTCACATGCCAGAGAAGAGAATAAGCCGCGGACCTGCTCTCAGTGACCTCATGAGCTCTGTCAAGTCCTCCAGTTTGTGTTCTTTCTGCCAAACCACCCCTGGAACCCTTCTCAGTGACTGCCTGCCTCCTCTGTGTATAGTTCCAGGTCCTGGGGCCCTCAGTTTTCACCAAGTTTTGCTGCTTTTAACTGAACTGTGCCTGGCTATATGCCAAGATATAGCTAGCAGATTAAAAAAATTTGAGGTTAACCTCAAGTGTGAAAAGAAAAAAATTTTTTTTTCAATTTCTGAATTTAATTTCAATATCAAGCCCCTATCTGGCTAGTGATAGAAATTAAAGTTCTAATCAACTTAGGTTAAAACTGATCAATACAGGATTTTCTCAGTTACTTCAGGTTTCTCTCTCTCTTTTTTTTTATTTCCTCACATAAATGGAAATAAATACACCAGATATTTATTTTTTCCACCTCTTTATTGAAGTATAATTGACAAAACTGTATATATTTAAAGTGTACATCATGATGATTTGATATATGCAAACATTGTAAAATGATTACCACAATCAGGTTAATTAACACATCCACCACCTCAGAGTTCAGGTTTCTCTTGCTTTCTCCAAGTTTCCAGAAGCTTAGGGAACTGGAAATAGTTCACTGAGGCTAGAGCACAAAGTTTGGGAATGAGGGGAGATATGTGAGAGACCTGAGGATGAGAACATGACCCTTTTATCTTTCTGTCACCACATTAGTAGAGACACATAGTGGCTGCCCAGTGATGATTCAAATGAATGATTTAGTTATAGTGTTTGTTTATAACTTTGTAAATAGTTATAGTTATATAAAATTACAGTTTAAAAAATTACAACTTATTTCCAAACGTTGTTTTGAGAAATTCACCGTTGAGGAGGGGAAAAAAAGAAGCTTCAAAAACATTCTAACCTTATTAACAGGACATAGAGTCTAAACTTCTATATATTGAAATAGTGGTATACAATACAAAAGAACAATTTTTAAAAAAGCAAAGAAAAATTCAAAATGGATGATGTTCTAGTCTGAAGAGGTAGGATATGAACTTTATTTTACATATCTATCATTTATTTATTGTTTGCTTTTATTCCCCACCGCCTCACTTCTTTTGTGGATGAGGTCAGTGAACGAATTCTTCATGGCTGGTGAATCATAACAGCCAAAACACCCAGCCAAGACAGAGAAGGCAGTAGATTTCATAAACTGAGAAAATTCTAGAATATGAGATCTTGAAGGGCCCTTAGAGAGTGTTTTGTTCCAAACTCCTCAAATGACAGTGTCTGGAGGTCAAGAGAGGGAAGCTAATTTGCTCAAGAGCATACAGCTAACTGGCAAGGCTAGAATTGAAACCCAGGTTTCATCTTATACTTGTATGATGCGTGTGTGTGTGCTTGTGTGTGTATACACACACACACACACACACACACACACAGGCACACACACATGTACACACACACACCGGTTCAGGAGGTCAATTTAGTACAAAGAGCAAAGAGCATAGGTCTTGGAATCATAAATACATGAATCCACAACACTGATGAGTTCAGTCTTAACATGGTCTTAGGCAAGTCAGTTTACTTTTCTGAGCCTCAATTTCTGCATCAGTAAAATAGAAACAAGACATTCTTCGCAATATTATTATGAAGATTATATAAGAATCCACTTAAAGCATGGTGTTTGGTACATGATAAGCACACATTAAATATCTGTTGAGTGTATGGCTAATAAACTGTTGCAGCCTTCTCTGTGATCTTCACAGCAGCCCTTTGAGTGTGTGTACCATGCTATTCTTATCTCCCCAAAACTGAAACATCCTAAATAACACTATCTCTATTTTCCCTGAACTTGGAAACATTCTTACTGTGTGTGATTAATATGTTTATCAGATAAACCTTGCTGACTTTCCTGATTTGAGATGCATTATACTTAAGTTATTGAGGTGCTCAAAAACCAAGGTGTTTCTTTAAATATACTACTACTAACAGTAAGAGATAATGTTTACATAGAGCTTACCATGTAGAGGCAGTGTTCAAAGCATTTCACAGATCTTAACTCATATAATCTTATGAGGTAGATACCTATCATTATTCCCATTTAACAGATGAAGAAACTGAGGCACAGAGAGGTTCAGTAACTTTCCCTAGTTCTTACAACTACTAAGTAAAGGACCTGGGATTCAAACCCAGACAGTATGGCTGCAGAATCCATGTTCTTAACTATTAACCCATACCCTGAAATTCTAGATATAGTTCCTTGCCTCACACTGTCACGATACCTGTTTAGGGTCTTCAGCATGTACATGAAGACCTGAGAAAGACTCACTGCTGTCTCTGCTCTTTTGTGATGACCTTCTCTGGCTTTGCCAAGAAGGTTTCCCAAGCCTGTCAACACAAGTCTATCATGTTATTCTCTTGTACCTTTTTTTTTTTTTAATTTTATTTATTTATTTATTTATTTTTGGCTGTGTTGGGTCTTCGTTTCTGTGCGAGGGCTTTCTCTAGTTGCGGCGAGCGGGGGCCACTCTTCATCGCGGTGCGCGGGCCTCTCACTATCACAGCCTCTCTTGTTGCAGAGCACAGGCTCCAGACGCGCAGGCTCAGTAGTTGTGGCTCACGGGCCCAGTTGCTCCGCAGCATGTGGGATCTTCCCAGACCAGGGCTCGAACCTGTGTCCCCTGCATTGGCAGGCAGATTCTCAACCACTGTGCCACCAGGGAAGCCCCTCTTGTACCTTTTGATTCTATATGCTGACTAGCAACTAGCATGTTGTTTGTGCGCAAGGTGTGCTAAAATGAAAATGAATATGATTTCTTATAATAATATTCATGGACTCTCCAAACTGGCTTTTCCTGTGATTCTTCTTCTTGATTATTCCAAAGCATAAGTTTGGGATTCACTGATCTTGGTTTCAGCCCACTTCTGTCTCCTTAGTGACCAGCTTAAGTTAGATACTAAGATTTTTGAGAGAGGGCATGATTGTACAAACCAGAAGGAGAACTTGTAGTCTGGGGGCTGGCAAACTTTCTCTCTAAAGGGCCAGATAGTCAATATTTTAGGCTTTACCACCTGAACATTCTTTGTCACAAGTACTCAACTTTACACATAAGCAACCATAAAGAGTATGCACATGAATAGGGGTAGAACTTTATTTATAAAATCAGGCTGTCGACCAGATATGACTTATGGTCCTTAGTTTGCCAACTCCTGTTCTAGTATAATAATATGCCTTGGCAGGCCTACTCAGATGCATGTACGTATGGTCTTAGTGTGCTGGCCCTCCTAGGGATGTTAAAAAACAACTCTCCCTTTTGGATCCCAGTGAAAAAAACCTAGGGTTGCTGAGGCATCAAGACACAAGGCTGGAAGATGAATAGGGAAGCTGCAGGTATGAAGCCAGGAGATTGTTGTGACCCCAGGACTGGAGACAGTGGCTGAGAAAGAGCTGCTGACTGGAAGCTGAGTCCTGCCAGGCTCTCTGCCTGCAGTCCTCTACTCACCAGCCAAAGGCCAGTTGAATCCATTTGCATGCTCTGGTACCAGTCCTGCCTCTAATCAAACCCTGAAGGTCTGCAAATGCAGTTCACACACCAGGTTACCCCAGTGATGGAGTGCTAAGGGAGAAGTTCCCTTTGTGGAGCACTGATATACAGACACTATGGCATTCCTTGACTCTCTAGGATAACGCTGCAGGTAGCTATTTGTAAAAATTCTACAAATTAGGGCACAGATTCGGATACCATTCCTAGGTTCCACAGCAAAACACTCAGATTCAGATTTCAAAATCCACGTTCCTTTCCCCGAACCACACTGTCTCTCCTACAGCCACAGTTCTGGGTTACGTAATGCTGTGGATCTCATAATTCCCTAGGCAAGCTGGAGCTCTTAGAATCCCAGGCTCACCATCCAGACTAGAGCAGTTTCAGAGATTGTTCTTGTGATTATTGCCACTGGTAATGATTCTTGATAAACTCCCATCACTGTAATGTCTGACACTTGTGTTTCACGCTGGTAGCCAGTTGTCTCTTAGTGAAAGTCACTGTGAAAGGAAGGGGAAGCTTACCTCTTATGAAGTTGGTTAGCTTAAAAATACAGTGATATAGTTTCGGTATTTTTGTGGAAAGGTCACAAAGGTCAGATGCATCATTGACATGTGAGCTTATGGTGCCCACTAGATGGATTGATTCCCATGGGAATACTAATGAGTCCCCAAAGTTCCTTGGGGGAAGGGAGAAGTGCTGCCCCAAGTATAAATTTGCTCTTCCCAACTGCAGTATAAGCTCATAGAGCAAGGACAAGATCCACTCTTTTTGACAGGCCTGAAGCTCTTAGCAGAGTGCCCACGGTCAGTACTCATGACCCTAAGTTAACAACAGGAGTGCTTCATTCCAGTTATGGATTGACTCTTTGAGGGGGACACGCAGTCAACCGAAGCCCCTCTCAAAGGAGCAGCAGTAAGGTCTGTCACAGCTGAGGTGTGCTCTCCGTGTGGCAGGTGAGATAAGAACAAAGCTGACCTGTCCGACGTGAACTGGACAATGCAGCGTGGCTAAATATAGACCAGCTGTCCAAAACCAGAAACACACACAACTCAGACAGCCTTGCTAAGTAAGTGGTAACAGTTCCTCCCACCCTGAACAGCAGCTTACGTTCAGATCCTGGAGCTCTTCATTCCTTCTTCTGACACAAAGAGGAAAGATTCTGACAAAACTTACCGCCGTGGTATGTTTATTGAGCACCTTGTTCTAATCTGGACGTTTAGTAGACACACAGCCTTGTGCTGAACACCGCCAGAGAAACAGACGGTCTAGGTCCTGACTCCTAACAGCTCACAGTCTGTTTTGTATGAGAGATTCGTGAATTCCCAGCATAAAATAAAAAGCAAAATAAAGTACGATAAAAGGTTTAGAGGAAGGCATAATTAGTTCTCACCAGAGACCGTATAGAAAGCATGGCATTTGCTGTGGGCCTTAGTTTCCCATCTCTGAAATGAGATGCCGCAGGGCAAGGAAGGTTATGTAAGGACGTGTGACCAGAGACTGTGTGACATGCCTGCGAGCTGCAGCCACTCACTCTCTTTGCCCTGTGCCCCTTCACAGGATTGATTTCTGCTAAAGTAGACCAAGAGATCATATCCGTCAAGGTCAGGCTGCTGTGACTTGGCTCTTGGATCTCTGAGATGGTGTTTTTTCCCCAGATCCTTCCTCAGAAGGGGAGTGGGGAGGCCTGGTCCCTGAAAGGTCTCACAGGGTCTCATGTTACTGCCTCTCTGCCTCCCCTTTTTTCTTCCTCTGTTTTATAGTTTTTATAAACACCAGAAGACTTATATTTTTGAACTTGGGGAATTATTTATACTAGTCTTTAGTAGTTTGATCCAGCAAATGTTTACTTACCATGCAAATATGAGTAACATTATAAACTCATGACAAAATAGCAATCCCACTGGCCAGTGTCCTGGTGGTCAGATCTCCTGACTTGATTACCCGCCCCCCATAGAGAATATATCTTCATTCACATTGATACATGTTTCTACTGGTACAGCAGAAGGACCCCTGGGCTAAAAGATCTGAGTTTTAATTTCAGGGTTTACATCTGATCCACTGTGTGGCCTTGGACAAGTAGCCTCACCTTTCTGGACCACGGTTTCTCCAACTGTAAATGAGAGATTTGGGGGTGAGTAGGGAGGGCAGTGGTGATAACGATTGGACCCTACGTTCCCCTCCAGTTACCATATTATGTGAGGTATTGTATAAAGTGAAGACATTTTGTGTTTGATCCTAAATGTATGAATAAATTCTCTAGTAATGATGTGTGCCAGAGGATTTTGAGGATTATTCCTTTTTAAATAATTTTAGGCTTGTGATTGTGAGTTAAAATGACCTGGAGCTATTGATCCAATTTTGCACTCAGCCAATCTGTCAGCAGGTTTTTGTTTTTAGAATTCTCCACCCATCTGATTCTTGCTTTTCAATTAGCTTTCTCCAGGGGACCACTCATCCCATAAAATCCGACACCATTGTTTTCAGAATTCTTTCATTAATCATCTTCTCCCCAGTTAGAACCCTCAGAATTTTACCACCTTTCTACTTCGAGGAATAAATGATATAATATAACAATTGGCAACCAACAACCACTTACTTAGTATTTAATAGTTACTATTTACCCATATTTCACCTCATTGACTCCTCAAAAGAACCCTGTAAGGTGGGTGTTCTCTTTGGCATTTGACAGCATGGGAGAGGAGATGTAGAGAGAGATTAAAAGTTTTTCCCAAGGCCCTGTGGCAAAGTAGTTTTAGAACCTGGACTCCCACGTTTCTGAACCACGTCAGGCTCTTTCTCTTGCTCACTGTTCCTTTGGAGTCGGCTGTGGACAAATGATAAGGAGGGCCAGGAAGAACATGGATGGTTTCCAATTTAGAATTTTGATGATACCAAGAAAGATTTTGGGAAGAATTTGTTCTTTCATTTGGCTTTCAGAGCTTGCTTTGCCCTTGATTTTTCAGTTGACCCCAGCCCTTCTACCTCTGCTCCAGAATGAAGAACCAGAGATTGTTAAAAACCAAGCCAGTGGATCTGAATCTAAATGTGTAAATATAACTCATTAGGTCTTACATGGAGCAGCTCTCGTAAATTTCCCAAAGATGACTTTGATGTGTATCCCTGGTCTAATCCAAGTTCTTCCTTTTACAAATAAAGAAAACAGGGCCCAGAAAGGTGAAATGACGTATCGAAGGTCACACAGCCAGTTGGCAGCAGACCTGGACCTAGACTCTCATTCTGTTATTTGACTCTGCCTCCCATAAAGCTAATACCATTCACCTCATAGGGATTGTGTAGGAACTCTTTTCTCTACATGGGTGAGAGTAATTGGCTTTGAAGACAATGAGATCTCTTTCAGATCTAGGTTCTGCCGCTTTCTAAATGTGTGACCCCAGAGCTCACTATTAACTTCTCTGAGCTTCAGTTTCTCCATCCCCCTAAAAAACAAAACAAAAAAACAATGGAGGTAATAATATCTACCTCACGGGGTAGACCAGAGACACATAGTAGGTGCTCAGTAAAATGGCAGCTGTGATTATTGTAGTCAGTATTGTCCTTTTTGTTCTTATTAGTCCACGTATAACATCTATACAAGGTATAGTTGTGACTTGGAAAGAAATTCCATACCTCTTGGCCAATTTCAGGGTCTCAGCCGGTTCCATGTGTACTCTAGGAATAGGAGCAGTAAGAATGGTGGGGTGCTGTGCTAAATGCTTTGTATAAATGACCTCCAGTCCTTGCAGCAGCCCTGCAAAGTATGTATTCTCCCTATTGAACAAGTGAGGATCAAAGAGGTTTATGTAACTTGTCCAAGACCAGAGCCAGGAGTTAGCAGAGCCAGGCTTTGAATCCAGCCTGGACGCCAGCATGAACTTTGGTCTACCATTTTACGGGTTCTGAGACCCACTGAGGCTTGGGGTGGGGATTTGGGGGGGAAAGGATAAAGATTAAAAGGGCATTGAGATAAGGGAACCAGTCATTATTTGGCCAGTCATCTTTTCCAGAAGCTCCCGCCAACCACCCCTTTCCTGCTCCTGTTATCACTAGCTAGTGGATGGCTGGGCTGGGCTGGGCTGGCCTGGGCTGGGCTCCTCTACTGAAATCCTTCAGAGCTTTCCTGTTCTAGAGTTTTGCAAGAAGGTGGGAGGAGTGTTTTTATGCTGGGCAGGCTTCCCAGGGGTGATTGTGGAAAGGAAGGGGAGTGATTTTGTAGGGCCCTAAAAAGAAGCCAGGAAGAAGAGGAAAAAATAAAACCCTGCTGAAAAGAAAACAAATTGACTCAGGCATTTTCTGGCATTATCTTTCGTCTAGACTTGGAGATCGAAGCTCAGGCCAGAAGTCTGGAAATGTCCATTTTCTTCTTGCTGTATAACTGACCTTCCTAATGACCCAAGACACATCATTACAACAGCCTTACAGCCATATACCAAAAACAGCCCAGCCACGTATTGTCTAATGTTTCCTTTATCTTTACCATTCTTTCCTTTCCTCAAAAGGTACCCAGGCAATAACAACAAATCCTATGAATAATTATATGAGTGCATGTATTTGTTTTCACATCCTTATCTCATTTGCCCTTTACAACAGCCCAGTAAGATAGACAAGCAGGCCAGGGATTATCCTCCCATCTTGACAGGTAAGCAGCTAAAGCTCAGAGAGAGACCTGTCCATGATCTCACAGCTAGTTAACAGCAGAGCTGGAAATGGATCCCTGGGCTCCTGACTCCTCTCCTGTACATGAGGTCCACACACTGTGAGGTGGAATTTCAACCTGCTTGAGTCTTTTCACCCCAAACCATGAGTTCTTGCCTTTTGTTTAGCTGAACTTCCCACTGCCTTGCTATGATTATGGGGTGAAACCCTCAGCAGTGGGGTTGGAGGAGTTATAGGGAACTGAAGGTAGGAAGGGGAGAATGTCTCTTACTCAAGGGAGTTTAGTAAGGGCTCGGTATTTACTGAGTGTTCAGTTTTCTCTTCGGAGAAGAAATAAAGAAAAACTAAAGGTCAGATGAATTTAACTGGATGACTGTTAATCTCTTGCATATACTTTACACTTCATACTTTGCAAAGGGCTTATGCGTGTGTGTGTGTGTGTGTGTGTGTGTTTTAATTCACACACCATATATCACTCAGTTAAAGTGTACAAGTCAATGTTTTTAGTATATTCACAGGGCTGTGCAACCGCCATCACAGTCTAATTTGGGAACATTTTTATGACCCCGAAAAGAAACCTTATACCCATTAGTAGTCACTTCCCATTCCCCATCCTCACCCCAGCCGTAAGCAACCACTAATCTACTTTCTGTCTCTATATATTTACCACTTCTAGGCATTTCGTATAAATGGAGCCTAGCTTCTTTTCACTTAGCACAGTACTTTCAAGGTTTGTACATGTTGTAACATGTATTTGTGCTTTATTCTTTTTACTGCGGAATATTCCATTATACGCTATGCCACATTTTCTTTATCGATCAGCTTATATGCATTTGGATTGTTTCCACTTTTGGCTATTCTAAGTAATGCTGCTGTGAAAATTTGTTTACAAGTTTTTGTGTAGATGTATGTTTTCATTTCTCTTGGGTATATACCTAGAAGTGGAATTGCTGGGTCATATGGTGACTCTGTGTTTAACTTTTTGAGGAACTGTCAAACTGTGCGTGTGTTTATAAATTTACTGAGATGTATTTCCCATACCATGAAATTCACCCTTTTAAAGTAAATAGTTCAGTGGGTTTAGTATTTCCCAGGGTTGTGCAACCATCACCAGTCTAATTTTAGAAAATTTTCATCAACCCAAAAAGAAATACCATTCTCATTAGCAGTCACTTTCCATTACTGCTCCCCACCCCAGGCAACCACTAGTCTACTTTCTGTCTTTGGATTTTCCTATTCTAGACATTTCACATAAATAAAGTCATGTAATCTATAGTCTTTCATCACTAGTTTTTTTCTCTTAGCATAGTGTTTTGGAGATTCATCCATATTGTAGCATGTATTAGTATTTCATTCACTTATATGGCTGAATAGTATTCCATTGTATGGGTATATCACCTTTTGTTTATCCAGTCTCTACCTCTTTCATCCCCTTCCTGTATGTCTTTGTCTCTGTTTTCTTATAAGGACACCAGTCATTGAAGTAGGTTCCATGCTAATCCAGTATGACCTCATTTTAATGAATTACATCTGCAAAGGTGCTGTTTTCAAATAAGGTCACATTCTGAGGTTCCATGAATTCTGGAGTGACACTGTTCAACCCAGTAAAGGTACCAAGGAATCATCACATGAATTCAGGTAGAAGTCTTTTAAAATTGCAAGCTGAGGTAGGCTTTTGGCAAGATTTAGTGCCCAAACAGCTTTGAAAGAACTTTTCTGGGGCTGCAGACCATTATGGAGCTAACTGGCTTCATAGACATGGCTTTATGTTAGAAGGGTGGAATTCCAAGTGTCTGTGGGCCCAACTCATGCTAACCCTTACTTCATCTTATTGACAGACCTCAAAAACCTCTCTGATTTTGACCACAAGAAACAAGCATATGTGGATTTTTATGCCAGGGAAAATTCTTTTATTCTTTCAACAATGAATTCAATGTAATGAATACCCACTATGTGCTGGGACTGTTCTAGGCACGGAGATACAGAAGTGACTAGAACACATTTTGAGTACCTACAACCTGCAGTGCTTTCTTGACCCTCTCTGCACTTCATCCTCATAAAACCACCCTATGTCAATTTGTAAATAAGGAAACTGAGACTCAGGTGAAACTTCTCTAGCTCTGTGAGTAAACAGACTGGGTCACAGATTTGAATCCATAGCCTGAGCTGGAGGCAGAGGGCCCTAGAGCTGAGGATAGGTCGCTCTTCCTTTATACAGACCCACAAGCATTCAACATAGGGGACATTAAGGATGAATTGGGTGACATGGCAGGATAAGTAGGTTGTGACAAAATGGCTATTCTTGTCAGATTGGGGAACCTGGACTTTATTCTGAAGGTAATGAGGAGTCAGTGGATATTACTGAGGGAGTATGACTTATTATACTATATGTACTTCATGTGTTTAATCAACACATGATTATGGAGTTGTGTCACAGACTGGGCTTCATTCTAGGGATAAAACTGTTACAAGAGAGACGGTATCTCTGGCCTTAGTTGATAGCCTGATGTATGGAGTGATGAGAAAGAGGTTGGTGTTTTCCTGAAATTCTGTTTGAAACACAAGGAAGTACTGGTGGGAAACAAGATTGAAGAAATAAACAGGAAAGTGGTTTTTAAAAGAGAGAGCTTTGTAAGTCATCTTGAGGATAACAGGGATCCACTGACGAATTTTAAGCAAGGCAGTGACATAATGACATGAAGTGGTTGCTGAGAAACAGGGAAGAGTCATAGATAATGCCTGGGTTTCTGGCTTGGGGAACTGATTGGATGGTGATGTTGATGTACTTCACTGAGATAGAGAACGCAGGAGGAGGAGTTCCATTTAGATTGTTGAGCTTGACCTGCTTGTGGGACAGCTGAATGGAGATGCTCAGTAGATGGGCGTGGGGGGTGGGGGGGGATATAAGACAGGGAGCCCAGGAGAGAGAACTGAGCTAGAGATTCAGATTTGCGAGTTGTTATCACATAGCTGAAGCTGTGAGAGTGGACAGGATACCCCCGGAGAGTCTCCAGAGTGAGAGTGAGGTCATAGGAGTGTCTGGGGCAGAACCCTGAAGAAAGCCCCCATTGAAGGGCTGGGCAGAGGAAGAGGAGTCCAGAAGACCACAGATAGTGTAGAATGCACCAGAGGTTTCCCTTGCACCTTCCCTATGTCTCCTCAGGCAGCAGCTTGGGCTGATCCCCCAGCGCTGGGCCTTCTCTGTCCCCCAGCATAAACCCTCTCCTCTGCCACTAGAGAGTTCATCTTGCAGGTCTAATGGAGTAAAGAAGCCATTGATTCTGTTAACAAACATCCAGTTCACTACGAGACCTGTAATGGGAATTCATTTTGGAGGTCAATACAGCTGTCAATGGAACAGTTTTTCCCCAGAGGCCTGTGGCTTTTCCTGCTGTACGCTGGCAGAAGTTGTCTTGCCCAGCAGCAGAAGAGACTGGAGAGTCATTAATGCTGTAGAGCATCCATGAGCTGGTGATCCTGCCCAGGGCCTTGAGAAGGGTACTAAAATAGGTCAGATAACAGGGAATGGAAGCAGAACTATGTCCCCTCTGAAGTGCTTTGAATACCCATAGAAAGCCACCATCATCACCACTAAAACATTACCTCCCACTAGCTATCACATTGCCAGAACTTACATCTTTAAATCTTTCTTTTGAACAAAAAGTTTCACTGTTGGAATTATTGTATGCTGAATGAATGTTTTTGCTTATTCTACAAAGACAGACTCGGAACTTTGTATGTACCTGGGCTTTATTAGGTAAATGCTGGCACTGTAGAGGTAACATCATCAGTCACTGTTCTTAGAAACCCATGGGCCAGGCAAGGAAGCAGGGTGACAGTGGATATAATGAAGCCTGGGCCACGTGCTGTTAGCACCCAGAAGAATGGCCAAGTCCACGAAGGTTTCAGAGAGAATGTGATATCCGTGTAGGGTCTTAAAGTCTGTGTGTGAGTGCCAGAGGAGAAGAAGTGAAATCCAGGCAGAAGGAACAGCATAGGCCAAAACAAAGAATCATAAAAGGGGCTGGTGCATTCACAGACTGATGAAGCTTTCATATGCCTGGGGTATGGGAGGAGGGAAGCAGGAAATAGGTCAGACTGTGAAAGGCCTTGTATGTTGTGCTAAGGAATTTGGACTAAGCTTAGAGAGCCAGCCAAATGAATAATGCCCTTGGCTGGGGGTATTACACTCTAAACTATTATCTGTCTTTAATACCTCGCTTCCTTTCTAACACAACAGACGAGAGTTTAAGATAAGAGTTAAGAGAAAAAAGACCAATAGATGGAGAGTGGTGAGTACAGGATGTGGGGAACATCGTCCTCGGAAGACTTGCAAGGGCAGGCAGGAGGAGCTGGGACCAGTCTTAAGGGACCGTTCCAGTTACATGTGCTTTTGTCATTAGTACAGTAACACACAGTCCAGGGACTCAGTAAATAAGTCTTCAGGAAGCAAAGCTTCATTTAACAAAGCCAGCTTAGCGTTGAGGGAGGTGATGACAGCAGGAGCCAGCAAAGAGAGGGAAGGCAGTGGCACTCACCGCCCCAGAGGCTGGCCTTGCTCGAGAGCCAGAGTCGCACTTCTGGACGTCGAGTAGGCACACCTCCTGGAAGTGGCGCAGATACTGCCCAGGCTGTGATAGGGGGTCACCTCCAGGAGCAGTACGGAGGTCCAGAGCCTGGAAGCCACAGCCCTGCTCTCTGGGAGGGCAGAGCCGGGGCAGGTGCATGAGGAAGAGAATGCTGCTGCTGGACCATTGCCTCTGCTCTTAGTATTTTCTCTTCGTCTGACAACCCAGTTTGGGATAAGGACACCTTCCCTTCCTTTACCGTTCACAGAGCTCTTTCCCCTTTTCACAGACTCCCTGAGGAACATTTCCTCAGCCAGTCACGGCCCCCGCTCTTCTCCAGCTGAGCTCAGCAGCTCCAATCAGCACCTTCTCCGAGAACGAAAATCCTCAGCCCCGTCGCACTCCAGCCAGCCAACCTTGTTCACCTTTGAACCCCCGGTGTCGAACCACGTGCAGCCTGCCTTGTCCACCAGTGCACCTCAGGAGTATCTCTACTTGCACCAGTGCATAAGCCGGAGAGCAGAAAACGCAAGGTAGGCAAGCGGTAGTTGGTTGAGCAACCACTCGCGGGGCCTAGTACTTTTCAGCCTCTGCTTTTTCATTTTAAATACGTAAGAGTAAAACTATTTTATCTTTCCAGGTGGGCAAATATATAATTATAAAACAAAACATCATTGTTTTTGCTTAGGCAACCTTCACATTTTATTGGTATCATCTACGTTGCTATACAATGATAATTGGATTCCAAAGAAGCCTCCCATGATCCCAAATCATGCTATACAAATTTTTGGTTTAATTTGAAAAAAAGGCATTAGGAACTAGAGTTTCAGAATTGAAAAAAACAAAGTCAATGCACTTGTTGGCCCTAAGAGTGTAACTATAAAACCTTAACATTGTTGAACAAATCCTTATCTCACTTTTGCTCGAGAGCTACAGTTCCATATGGCAGCCACTCTCCACATGCGGCTATTTAACTTTGAATCAGTTAAAATTAAATACAATTTAAAATTAAGTTCCTCAGTTATACTAGCCATATCTCAAGTACTCAGTAGCCACACATATCTAGTGGATACCATACTGGGTAATACAGATATAAAACATTTTCATCATCACAAAAAGTTCTAGAGCAAGGACTCCCTGCTCTGGAATAAGTTTTTGTTTTTCTAACACCATCAACTCTAACAGGTACAGAGCCTGTATATATTTTTATTACCTTTTATTCCCATTGTTAGGGTAAAAAAAAGTGCAGAGCTGGTGGGCTTTGCCAGAGCTGGTTCCCAATTCTACCATGGCCAGCAGATTGTAAATCATGTTCCTTAATGAATTAATTTAGAAATATCTAATTTGTGTTATGAAAACTAAGGCAATTAGAGAACTGGCTGTATTAATAAATCATGTCACAGAGTATTTTCATGCATAATCTCACTTAAACCAGTTAAACACACTTGAGAGATCGCCAGGGTAGATCATTTATCTCCATTTCATGGATGAAGAAACTGAGACTCACAACTAATAAGTGACAGACATAGGACTAGAACCCAGGTTTCTCCTTTCTGGTCCTGTATTCTTTTCTCTACACTGTGCTGTTCTGGTTATGGTTTTCTGAGTCATTTTCATGCAACAGAACCTCCCAACACTCAATTTTAAGTCTGCCTGAAAAACCCATTTTCCTGAAGCAGGCGTTGATTCATTTGTGAACTTTCACTAGTTCAGTCGACTTCCATCAACATACACATGAAGGGCTGAGTTCTAAAAAGGTAGAATGAATTAACCAAGATCACTGAACTACTTAGTACCTGATTCTCCTGAACCACAGACCAGAGACAGTATAGTAGAATGAAAAGTATTTTACAGAGTGAAAAGTATTTTGCAGTCAGTCAGTTATGGGTTCAAATTCAGGTTTGGCCACCTCTTTGTGACCTTGGACCACATATTGAGCCTTTTTGACCTTCAATTTCCTTATCTGCAGAGTGGGAATAATTAATTCAAAGGCTTACTTAACGAGCATAAAATGGCAAAATATACCTAAGGTAGCCAGGAGGTAGGAGGTGCTCAGGCCATATTGCCAGATGCTCTCCTGTGCCGCCTCCCCTTCTACTACATGTAGGATTGCCTGGTAGTAGAGAATGCGAGGTCTTACAGTCATAATTCTAGTGAAAGACAGAGCACTTTATATTAGTGCCTCTCGAACATTAATGTGCATATGAAATACCTGAGGATCTTGCTGAAATGCTGATTCTGATTCACTGGGCCTGGGGTGGGTCCTGAGATCCTGCCTTTCTGCAAAACTGCAGATGATGTCAGTGCAGACTGCAGATCATACTTTAAGTGGAAGGCTTTATATAGTATTAACAACTGCCACCACCTCCAGTCCCATGATACTGCTAAAGCAACAGTGAACACATATATAAATGTCTCTGCTTAAATTAGCAGCTGGGGCCCACTCTCTGTACCCTCACCTCCTCTGTAAAACCTCTTTTAAATCTTCCTAGCTGGAATTCATTTTTCTCTGAATTCCCATAGCAGTTTTTGATGATCTTTCTCACAGCATTTGGAACTTTCTACCTCATAATATGGATTTTTATATTAATATGTTACTGTCCTTTGGGACAGGACTCAGGGCACATAGTAGGTGCATAATAAATATTTGAACAAATCTGTGTTATGGAGGTAACATAATAGATGAGACAGAATTTATCTACAGCTGGGGAAGCAGCTTAATTGTGGGGCCTTGATCACGTTGTGCTTTTCTCTGTGTCTTTGTTTTTACTTGTGTGGGTGTGGGAGCGAGAGGATGATGAGCAGGATCTCAGGGAGATTTTAAAAAATAGTAAGTTCAAACAGTGTTTCTAGAATTCCAAGCAGGAAAGGAGGGCGGGAAGGAAGTTTTCTTCAGTCTAGAAGGATTATGTAGTTCCTGGTAATGGTGGAGTAGCATGCATGATACTAAACATACTGTAACAGTTATAAACTCTGGACAAAACGTTTTAAAATCCTGTTCAAAGGCACTGAAGAGCAATCAAAAAGCAGGACTGATTTGACTCTTAAAACAAGGGACTGGGCTTCCCTGGTGGTGCAGTGGTTGAGAATCTGCCTGCCAACGCAGGGGACACAGGTTCGAGCCCTGGTCTGGGAAGATCCCACATGCCGCGGAGCAACTAGGCCCGTGAGCCACAACTACTGAGCCTGCGCATCTGGAGCCTGTGCTCCGCAACAAGAGAGGCTGCGATAATGAGAGGCCCGCGCACCGCGATGAAGAGTGGCCCCCGCTTGCCGCAACTGGAGAAAGCCCTCGCACAGAAACTAAGACCCAACACAGAAACAAACAAACAAACAAACAAACAAACCCAAAAAGTTAAAAAAACAAACAAAAAACAAGGGACCAAAAAAAAAACACACAAAAAAGGGACCCACGTTTAGCGAGATTGAATTTACATGGCTTTTCCTATGAAGGAAATTTCTATAACATATCATCCCAAATGTTCAGTATACAATGAGAAATTGCTGGACATCTGAAGAAACTGTAAAATTTGACCTATAGTCCTAGAGAACTCAGGTCATAGAAACAAGTTAAAATCAACCGAGTTTTTGGAGCTAGCATACAAAGACTTTAAAATAGTTGTGTTACTTGCTTTACTCTATGGTGGGAAGAGGGGGTGGATAATGAGTAAAGAGATGGTGAAATTTAGGAAAGAGACAGAAACTTTGAAAAAGAACTTAGGAGTTCCAGTTCCGCTATGGTGGCAGAAGCCACCACAGGCTTCTATCCCTCCCACTAATTACAGATAAAAACTCTGGACAACATATAATTACCCAAAGACTCTGTAAAGTAAAAGAAAGGAAGCAGATTATGGAGGGGAGCAAAACTTGGAGATGTGAGTACACAGGTAAATTTTCTGTCTCTGGTGGATTTGTCCTGAGAGTGGGCTCCATCACAAAGCAGCACAGTGGGGCAGACTGCTGAAACTCTAATAGAAACCTCATCTTTCTGGTTAGAGGAACCAGAAAAGGAGCCCTTTGGGGACTGGCAAGGAGTGGAGTATCCCAGTGTGGAGGGAGCTAGTGAAGGGATTTCCTAATTCTGGGTATAAACCCACACAAGTCTCAGGCTCACCTTGAGCTACCCATGTGTGGGACAGACTCAAATCAGCATAACAAGAGCTTTGTGAACTAAACTGAGATTTTCACTACCACACACAGAGGAGAAACAGAAGTTACAGGTTGAACCTGACCATACTGATTGCCTGCAAAAACAAAAACAACATTCTGCAGAGGATGATAAAAGAACCCAGAGTCTACACAACATAGTATCACAACATTCAGAATATAATCCAAAATTTCTCAGCCTACAGAGAGCCAGCAAACTAATTCTCATGGGAGAGCACAGATGCCAACCCCAATATACCAAATGTTGAAACTACTACACACAGATTTAAAAGCCCATTTTATAACAGTATTCCATATGATAAAGGAAAACACACTTGAAATTAATGGAAAGAAAAAGAAACTCTTTTCAACCCAGAAGTCTACATTCTGCAAAAGTATTCCTTCAGGAATGAAAACAAAATTAAGACACTCTCAGATGAAAGGGAAATAAGAGAATTTCCAAGAGATCTGATTTAAAGAAATAATAAGACTAAAGCAAAGAAGTACCAGAAGGAAACTAAGATCAGGAGCGAAGAAAGAGCAGCAGAAATAGTAAATATCTGCATAATTATAAAAGACTATTTTTTCCCTCGTAGGTTTAAAATATGTATGAGTGCTGAAAGCAAATATTAAACATTATCTAGTGGGGTTTTTATCTGTTTTTATTTCTCTTCAACCTGAAGAGCTTCCTTTACCATTTCTTGCCATGTGAGTCCCTGGTAACAGATTTTCCCAGCTTTCATTTATGTGGAAATACCTTTATTTCACGTTTATTTTTTAGAGATATTTTTACTGGGTATAGAATTCTGGAATGATGGTTTTATTTTGGCATTCTAAAGGATGCCATTCTATAGTCTTCTGACCTTCATTGTTTCCGATGAGAGGTCAGCTGTTCTTTTTATTCTTATTCTCCTGTATGTAATGTATCTTTCTTCCTCTGAATGATTTTTTTTTCTCTTTTTTTTTAAAAAAATTGTGGTAAAATACACATAATATAAAATGTACCATCTTAACCATTTTTAAGTGTACAGTTCAGTAGTATTAAGTGCTTTCACATTGTTATGCAACCAATCTTTAGAACTCTTTTCATCTCTCAAAATTTAAACTCTCCACTCTTAAACAACTCCTGATTTCACCTTCCCCCTAGCCCCTGACAACCTCCATTCTACTTATCTGTATGAATTTGACTTCTCTAGGTAACTCATTTAAGTGGAATCATACAGTAGTTGTCTTTTTATGCAGTCCTCAAGGTTCATCTGCATTGTGGCATGTGTCAGGATTTTCTTCCTTTTTAAGGCTGAATAAATATTTCATTACATGTATATTCCACATTTTGTTTATCTGTTCATCCATTGTTAGACCCTTGGGTTACTTCCACCTTTTGGCTATTGTGAATAACGCTGCTGTGAACATGGGTTTATAAATACTCTTCAGGACTCTGCTTTCAGTTATTTGAGGTATATACCCAGAAGTAGAATTGCTGGGTCATATGGTAATTTTATTGGCGCTTTTTGAGGAATTGCCATACTGTTTTCCATAGTGGTTACACCATTTTACAACAGTGCACAAGGGTTCTAGTTTCTCCACCTTCTTGCCAACACTTGTTATTTTCTGGTCTCTTGATAGTAGCCATCCTAATGGGTGTGAGGTAGCATCTCATTGTAGTTTTCATTTGCATTTCCCTAATGATCAGTGATATTCAGCATCTTTTCAGGTATTTGTTGCCAATTGGTATATCATTTTTGGAGAAATGTCTACTCAGGTCCTTTGCCCATTTATTATCAGATTCTTTTGTTATTGTTGAGTTGTATAAGTTCTTTATATATTGTGACCATTAACCCCTTATGAGATACATGATTTGCAAATATTTCCCCCATTCTAAAGACTGCCTTTTCACTCTGTTGATTGTGTCCTTTGAGGCATAGAAATGGTTTTAATTTTGATGTAATCCAATTTATCTCTTTTTACTTTTGTCACCTGTGTTTTTTATTTCATACATAAGAAATCATGGCCAAATCCAATTTCAAGAAGATTTTCCCCTGTTGTCTTCTAAGAATTTTATTGTTTTAGCTCTTACATTTAGGTCGTTGATCCATTTTGCATTAAGTTTTGCATACGGTATGAGGTAAAGATCCAACTTCATTTTTCTGCATGTGTATATCTAATTTTCCCAAAACTGTTTGTTGAAAAGACTGTACTTTGCTATGGGAAAGATCTTTCCCATGGTCTTAGCATCTTTATTGAAAATCATTGAGGGTTTATTTCTGGGCTCTGTATTCTGTTCCCTTTGTCTATATGTCCATCTTTATGCCCGTACCACACTGCTTTAGTTACTGTAAGTTTGTAATAATTTTTGAAATCAGGAAGTGTGAGACCTTTAACTTTGTTCTCCTTTTTCAAGATTGTTTTGGCTATTTGGGCCTCTGACTGACTTAAGTTTTTTTTCTTCATCTTTTTTCAGCAGTTTGACTATGGTATTCCTAATGTGTGTTTTTCTTTATATTTACTATGTTTGGGGTTCACTTGCCTGTCTGATTCTGTGTGTTGATATCTTTGATCCAGTCCAGCAAAATTTCTACCTGTATTTCTTCTGCCCCATTTTGTCTTTCCTTTCCTTTCCTTTGAGGCTCATATGAAACTTCAGTTACTCATATGTTAGACCACTTGCAACTTACCTACATGTCACCGATACTATTCTTTTTTTTTTTTTTTTCTATCCTTTTTCCTTTCTGTGCTCAGTTTGGATAGTTTTTCTAATTTATTTTTCAATTCTAGGATTTCCCCCCATCCTTTTTTTAATAATTTTTGAAGGGTAATAGAAATACAGTCAATGCCATATATATAAAATGTCCTCATGCCCCTTTGTAATGCATCCTTCCTTCTACCATATTCCTCAGAAACCACTGACAGTCTTTCTGTCACTACATTAGTTTTCATTTTATGGAATTTTACTTGAATGGAATCATAGAGTATCATATTTTTTCTGACTTCTTTCAATCAGCATAATGCTTTTGGTATTCATTCATGTTGTTGCATGCATCATTAGTTTTTCCTGTTTATTGCTGAGTAGTAGTTCAATGTATCTTTATATCACAACTTACTTATCCAGTCACATGTTGATGGGCAGTTGGGTCGTTTCCAGTTTTGGCTATTACAAATTAAGATGCATTTGTACATAAACGGTCACTAACAAATCTTGTATGGACATTTGTTTCATTTCTCTTGGGTAAATACCTAGAGAGCTAGGTCGTTTACTGGTTAATTCTGTCAAATATTCAAACAAAATAGTACAAATATTACCCAAATTCTTTTTAGGAAACATAAGAGGAAGGAATCCTTTTGCAACTCATTTTTATATAACCAACATAACTCTACTACCAAAACCAGACAAAGATTATGAGAAAGAGAATTACAAAGCATTATTCCCTGTGATGATAGATGCAGAAATTCTTTTTTTTACAAAAAAGTATTAGAAAACAAATCCAACAAAAACAACAAAATATATATATATATTTAAAATGTGTGTGTGTATTTTAGGGATAATATATATTAGGGAATATATATGTTTGTATACATCATTAGGGATAAGACACCATGACAAAGTAATGTTCATCCCAGGAATACAAGGTTGGTTTGACATTCAAAAACCAACCGATATAATTCATCACATTAAGATAAATAAAGGAGAAAAATCATATAATCATCACCTCAATAGATGCTAAGAAAGTATTTGACAAAACTTAATACCTCTTCATAAAAAATATTTCTTAGCAAACTGTGAATAGAGGAGAACTTTCTCAAACTAATAACAGACTTCAAAGGATAACCTACAGCTAATATCACACCTAATGGAGAAGTAGTAAACATATTCCCCTAATATTGGAGACAAGGAGAGAATACCTGCTCTCACCACTTCTATTCACCATTGTACTAGAAATCCTAGCCAGTTTAATAAGGGAACAAGAAAAATATAAAAGGCACAAATATCAGAAAGGAAGATGTAACACTGTCTCTATTTGCAGGTAACATGATTGTTTATATAAAAAATCCTGAAGAATATAGAAAATACTAGAATTAATAAGTGAATTTAGCAAGGTCACAGGATAAAAGATTATTATACAAAAATTAATTTTTACATACTAGCCTCGAAAAATTGGGAAAGTGAACTTTAAAAAATTCTCTATATAATGATGCCCCCAAAATGGACTAGTTAGTAATAAATTTAACAAAAGACATGCAAGATCTCTTCACTGAAATCACTATCTAACATTGCTGAGGTAAATTAAAGACCTAAATATGTAGAGTGATAATATACTACAGTTATGAATTGGAAGACCCAATATTATTAAAATGGCAATTCTTCCCAAATTAATCTGTAGATTCAATGCAATCCAAATAGAAATCGCAACTAGCTTTTTCATAGAAATTGATAAGTCAATTCTAAAATTTACATGAAAATGCAAAATATGCCAAAATGTGAATAGCCAGAGAGAGTGGCATGGACATATATACACTACCAAATGTAAAATAGATAGCTAGTGAGAAGCAGCCATATAACACAGGGAGATCAGCTCAGTGCTTTGTGACCACCTAGAGGGGTGGGATAGGGAGGGTGGGAGGGAGACGCATTAGGGAGGAGATATGGGGATGTATGTATATGTATAGCTGATTCGCTTTGTTATAAAGCAGAAACTAACACACCATTGTAAAGCAATTATACTCCAATAAAGATGTTTAAAAAAATGTGAATAGCCAAAGAGATCTAAACAAAAAAGTTAGAGGGCTTATACTACCTGATTTCAAGACTTTCTGTCAAACTACGGTTAGACAAGGCAGTGTTGTATTGATGAAAGGGTAAGCATACAAATCACTAGAACAGATTAGTGAATCTATGGGGTAGAATGAAAAAATATATGTATGATTTTGACAAAGGTGCCAATAGGGAAATGAAAGACTTTTCAACAAATGGATATCCATATAAGAATTTTTTAAATTTTTATTTTATATTGGAGTATAATTGATTAACAATGTGTTAGTTTCAGGTATACAGCAAAGTGATTCTGTTATACATATACATGTACTTATTCTTTTTCAAGTTATTTTCCCATTTTAGGTTATTACAGAATATTGATCAGAGTTTCCCTGTGTTATACAGTAGGTCCTGGTTGGTTATTTTAAATATAGAGTGTGTACCTGTCAGTCCCAAACTCCCAGTCTGTCCTTCCCCCCAACCCTTCCCCACCGGTGACCATAAGTTCATTCTCTAAGCCTGTGAGTCTGTTTCTGTTTCATAAATAAGTTCATTTGTATCATTTTTTTTTAGATTACACATATAAGCAATATCATATGATACTTTTCTTTCTCTGTCTGAGTTACTGCACTCAGTATGACAATCTCTAGGTCCATCCATGTTACTGCAAATGGCATTATTTCATTCTTTTTAATGGCTGAGTAATATTCCATTGTGTATATGCACTACATCTTCTTTATCCATTCATCTGTCAATGAACATTTAGGTTACTTCAGTGTCTTGGCTGTTGTAAACAGTGCTGCATTGAACATTGGGCTGCATGCAATATCTTTTTCGATCCATCTCCCAGAGTAATGGAAATAAAAATAAAAAACAAATGGGACCTAATTAAACTCAAAAGCTTTTGCACAGCAAAGGGAACCATAAACAAAACATATAGGAAGTTTTTTAAAAACCTTTACTTCATATCACACTACTCAAAAGTTAACTCAAAAGTATCAGAGACCTAAATGTAAAGTCTAATACTGTGAAACTTATAGAAGAAAACATCTCTGATCTTGGGGTAAACAAAGATTTTTATATAGGATTTAAAAAGCAGGAATCATAAAAGAAAAAAAATGATAAAGTAGTTTTTATCAAAGTTAAAACTTTTGCTCTTCAAAAGATCCCATTAAGAAAACAAAATGGCAAGTCACCAAATGTGAGAAAATATTCAAAACACATATCTGACAAAGGATTTATTTGTAGAGTATATAAAGAGCTATTACAAGTCAGTAAGAAGACAAGCAACCAATTTTTTTTTTTAATGGGCAAAAGATTTGAACAGACACTTCACACACACAAAAAAAATAGATATAAGAATGACCAATAAGCTCATGAAAAGATGCTGAAACATCAGGGAAATGCAAATTAAAACCTCAGTGAGATTTTGCTTCTTCTCCCCTGGAATGGCTAAAACAAAAAAGACTAGCAATGCCAAGTGCTGGCAAAGTATGTGGATGGGCTTTATCCATGCACTGCTTCTGACATTCACGTTACACACTAGGTACTCTGGAAAAAGGAATAATGCTTTACAGTTTACAAAGCACTTTTATGTTAGTTACCTCATTTGATCTCCAAAATAATCTTACAGGGTTACTTTTGAGTAGGGACTTTGAGAGAGAACCAGCTCATTCATCTCTGCCTAGCATAGACATAGATATGCCTGATTATTGTAGTGAAATAGTATTTACTGAGGCCAATAATACCAGCCTTCTATCTATCCCCTTCTACATTTATGAGGGATCCTGATATATAGTTACAACAAATGAAACATCTTAGAGATAAAAACCATGACTTTTTTATTATTACTCTTACTATACTACTAGCCACTAATATTTCTTCAAGTACCAGATAGTATGTATTCTGGTTAAAATGACTTCAGTTCTCAAACTCCAGCTCTTTCACTGAGCTAAAATAAGTAATAATTCAGAATAGTAACTATTGCCAGTGGAAGGAGTTTTGAATGACACTGTCAAGACAAGCAGAATCTTTTTTGTTTTTGAAAACAAATTAGTTTCACTAGATTTATTTTTGCCCTCTAGCATTTGGGGCCTCATTCTAGATTCTAGCCAATCTCTGTCTTCTTATTTCAAGGAGGCTGTTAAACCTGTAACATGTGATGTGTTGTGGTGTGTGGTGGGTCACATTCCCTGGAAAGCCGTAATTCTGGTGAGGGTTGAGGGAAGTGAAATTTCAAGTAACGAAATTCCAGAATGAAAGCATCACTCACCCTGCAGCACTATTCTACAGAAAGATAGGGGGTAAAAAGTAAAATCAGAAATGTCAATGGAGAACTTACCTGTGATTAATCATTTCTATGGCTCATTCTCCCAGTGGCTTTGATTGACCCAAGGCAGAATATACAGCTTTTACCTTCATTTAATTTCACATATACAGCTTTTCTCTGTAACCACAGAGAGAAGGCAGGCTCAATATTGCAGCCAGAAGAGTTTGAGATACAAAGATCACCTCACCTCGTAGAGATTGTGGGACAGAATTTTCTGAGTTTTCTTCCCTCACAGGAAGGATCCATTTGGAATGAGTCAGATACAGAAGGATGGTCCAAATGACCTCTTAGGATTGCCAGTGACAGGTACAGAACTCTAAATGGTGGCTAATTTACTTACAAGCATTTGATTATACTCTAATTTTTAAAAATAGCAGAAAAAAAAAATTAAACTGGCCCTTTATTGTTATAAGATACTTGGCATCTTGTAGAGTGGAAGGAGTGAAATTGTGGTGTAGTATGTTACATAACATGAGAAAATGTACAAAAGAACAAGTGCAAAATAAAGTGGCTGGGAAAAACTAGGACAGCATTCCTAACAGCCAAGAGAGAGGTTTGGGTTGATATTAAAACCAAAGCATGTACAAGAGGTGGTGTGATAACCCCATCCACCTGGGGCTCTGGAAGCAGCTGGGAGCCAGGAATGGAAAGGAAAAGCTGCTGGGCTTGGGGGAGCATTTTCTCCCAAACTTCTCTCTGCCCCCAGGGAGCTCCCCTATACACTTGTGTTCGAGTATCTTCTGGCACCTTGTCTGCCATTTATTGTTTTTCTCACCGGATGTGTGAGGGTGATACCTGTCTCTCAGAACTGTCAGGAGGACTAAAAGCTACATCACATGTGGTGTGCCTGGCACAGTACTGTGCTCATTTTATGAGGCCTCTGTCAGCCCAGAGCCCTGGAAGAGAAACCTTTCTCCAAATCCACTGCTTCCAGGAATCTGTCCCAGAAAGCAACTCAGCACATCATGGTGGCACAGGCCTCAGTAAAGGTCTACATGAAAGCAGCAAAGGCCGCAGGACTTCTGAGTGCTCAGAATTCCCCCTCTTGATTCTTGTCCAAAGGGAGCGCCCTGTAAGCCATGTGGATTTTGGGCAGGGAGTCCAGGGACCTGGGTGCTGGAACCAGTTCTGCTACCATCCAAGTGTATACCTTTGGGCAAGTTTGCTTCCCTTGTTCAACTCCTTTCACCTGATTCTTCAAGTAATGGTCAGTCCCCCTCAGCCTGCATCGGTATCATCTACCACATGCCAGGAACTATGCCAGGGGACAGGATATGGTGCCCTGCCTTCTAGAAGCACAGGGTCAGGTAGAAGTGGAAAGACACAGACCCAAATAAATTTCACACAAGATGAGTGTTGTGATGGAAGCAGCGTGCTGTGGGAGCAAAGGAGGAGTGGCGAGTAAAGTGACAAGGAGACTTAGAGGACCTAAAACATCATTATGAAGGAAAAAGCTTCTTTGGCACTTTGTGTAAGATTTTGATGCATCAGGGAGACATTCCAGAGAAAGGTAAATTATGCAAGCCCAGGGCTGGAGCTCAGGGAGTGTGTTTAGGGATGAGCGAGTAGTTCTGTGACTGGAGAGGAGATGCCACGACAGCGGGAGGTTGGGACATGAGCTCATGTGTTCTGAAGAGGAGGGGTTTCAATCTGCTGCTCCAGAGGGTTCAGGCCAAGCTCAGGAAAGGGCACGGCAGCACCAACGCTCTTCTTTCTTTGTTTGTTTATTTATACATTCATTTGCTTGTTCATTCAACAAACATTCACTATTTACTATGTGACAAGCACTGATCCCGGTGCAGATGAGAGAAATGAATAAGACACAGTTTCTTCTTTCCTCAAGGAAATCACAGTCTGATGGAGGAGATAAGTAACAATGGTATGTAACACAGATAGCAATTGATGCCTGCTCCAAGAACAGAGTTGAGCAAGTGATTGCTTGTGCTGGGAGCTAGAGGATGTAAGAAACAGCTTCAGAAGGAGTGCCATGTGAGCTGAGTATGAGCTGGCCAGACTGGAGTGAGAGGCCTTCCAGACAGAACAAGCAACACAGCAAGGCACGGAGGCCTGACTGCCTGGGGCATGCAGGAACACCTGGGCAGTTGACTGAGTAGACCCTAGAGTGGGAAGGGGAACTGGCGAGGAGAGATTGGAGAGGTGAGTTGATGTTGGAATATGACTCGGTCCTAAAGGCATTGAGGCAGTTTTGAAAATGGTTAAGCTGGGAAGTTAAGAAAGTAAATGTGAGCGGGATAAAGAGGATCAGAGAGGTCCTAGGCTGATGGTAGGGAGACGAGTTATTACCCCTTTCGTTATTGCAGAAGAAAATCAGGAGGACCTGAATTGGGGTGGATTCAGTAGGACCTGATGTGATTATTGAGTGAGAAATCCTAAGGTAACTCCAGGTTTCGGCTTGAGTGGCTGGTGCCTTTCCCAAACTGGAGAGTTAGGAGGAAGATGATGAGTTCACTTTGCATATGTTTAAGGTGACTGCAGTATACCTGCAATGCTCTCCCCACCCCTACACCACCTTAAAATCTTTCAAAGACTCCCACTTTCATCAGCCCAGGCCTGGCCCCTCCACGGTCATCTCTCAGCCCCACCTCCTAAGGCACTTGCTCCAGCCTGAGCAGCTTGCGGTTCCTTGAACTTGCCAGATTGTGTTCTACTTCTGTGTGCCTCTAACTGGAACACCTTTTCCCTTCTCTTGCCTATGCCAGGCCAGTTGCCAGAGTCAGTCAGAGGTGACATCTTTGGAGAAGCCTCCCCTGACATTCTGTACCACTACCACCAGGGAGGGTTGGTATAAATCTGTCAACAGCCGCTTACTCACTGACTTGATTATAAGATTTGCACGCAAAGGGACTTCCCTGGTGGTGTAATGGTTAAGGATCCGCCTGCCAATGCAGGGAACATGGGTTCGATCCCTGGTCCGGGATGATCCCACATGCCGCGGAGCAACTAAGCCCGTGCGCCACAACTACTGAGCCTGCACTCTAGAGCCCGCGAGCCACAACTACTGCAGACTGTGTGCCTAGAGCCCGTGCTCCGCAACAAGAGAAGCCACCACAATGAGAAGCCTACGCACCGCAACAAAGAGTAGCCCCCGCTCGCCACAACTAGAGAAAAGCCCGCATGCAGCAGTGAAGACCAGATGCAGCCAAAAATAAATAAATTTATTTTTTTTAAAAAAGATTTGCATGCATGTCAACTCCTCTACCACTGTGCCCCCTCCCCCAGGGCAGGAGGCTTCTCTGTATCCATTGTGCCTGGCCCAGGTGGAAGGCAGGACATCAGTAAATGTTTTTTAAATGAACAAATCCAGATAAGGCATCCACCAGCATTGGAAATTCCAAAAGACAAAATGAAAGGCACCAAAGACAAACGGACAGATGTGAACAATGTGAACACCTTATGTCTACCATTGGCCCCCTGGTCCTCTGCTCCAGGCACTTCGTTATCTAAAGGCTAGATGTTCAATGATCTAGGCCATGCCTGTCGGCTTGGTTATGCGTGTGGAATGAAATAGGAAGGGAGAGAGAAGACGGAGGACCAGAGACGAGGGCCGCGGAAGGTTTGGGGACTGAAATGGAAGTCCTAGCCATCAAGGATGCAAGTTTACACAAGAGAGAGCTCGGCTGCCTAGACACCTGTTTCCCTTCCTCTTTCTAAGCTGATGGGCCTTATTTTCTATCACCATCTGGTGGCCACATCCACAAATAACAAGCTCCCCATGAGCTGAGAGAGCTTGTATAAGACGGAAGTTCCATGGATTGGCCTCGGTGGGTTAAGAGCTGCCCACCTCCCTTAGAGATAGCATGCAAATTTGTATGTATGCGAGACTGGCCTTATTCTGGTGAGAAGTGCCAAGAGCTTTTTATCAGATTCTTAAAGAGGCATATAGCCTCCAAAAAGCTGAGAATCACCACTAAATGATTGTTCTAGAATAGCGATTCCTTTATTTCCCCCAAATGGAATCCTATGAAGAATCATACTGTACGAGACAGAAAAGCAGACCTGAATCTCTACTTGCTCAGAACATCACCTTCTAATTTCCTAAGGCACCTACGCAGAACACAGAATCCAATTTGGAAACCATGCTGATACAGCCAAAGGGTTGTGGAGTTTCAGAACCAGATGGACCCTTAAGAGCTATTGAGACACACCAGGTCCTGCCTTGGGGAAGGAGCCTTGGTGAAGCCCACAGAGCATCTCAGTGGCGGGAATGGAACCTGCACAAATCCCTTCACGACCCCCCCAGATCGTTTTACTTTTTTAATCTTATTTCCCCAAAACATGAATTTTTAAAAAGTAATAATCAAAACCTCTTCTGTCCTGAATATAGTTCCCAAACAGGAAAACATTTTTCCTGTAGAATTTTAGTCTTCTGGAAAGAGAGATTTTCCCCTCTAAATGCCTCTCAATGAACCATAATATATGATGGAAAATAAATCTATGGCTTACATTTGAATAGTTCTGTATAACTTAGAACAATACATTAGCTGACTTGTTTTACAGTGGGAAAACTGAGACTCAGATAAAATGACTTGCTATTTTCTGATACCAACTTAAGGGTTCTTTGCGCTATCTCACAGCCTTTGTATACAAATGCGTATATTTTGTGGCACTTAAAACAGTAAACAAGTGTGTGGTATAACTAGCTCGTTGATATATATTTGGGGAGGTAAGACCAACCTCTGCTAATCACAGCCACTTGGGAGTAGGGGAAGGGATAACGGCTAACACTGAACACATACTTACTAGATACACTAGAGTCCAATTTCTAAGCAACCTTCAAAGGATGATTTCAATCACCATTTTTGCAGACGCATTTACTAAAGCTCAGAGAGAAAACGTGCCTTGCCCAGGTAACCCTCAGGCCTGCCAGCCTCCTCAGCCTGTGTGTTCCACACCACCTAGCTGCACAGGGCTTGAACAGGCCTGCTTGCCTCGCTGGTGGGCAGCCCTGGCCTCCTCTAACCCCTGCACCCCCTTCTTTCTGTCTCTTAGGAGCGCTAGCTTCTCTCAGGGCACCAGGGCCTCGTTTCTCATGAGGAGCGACACGGCCGTGCAAAAACTTGCCCAGGGCAACGGACACTGTGTCAACGGGGTCAGTGGTCAAGTCCATGGCTTCTATAGCCTCCCCAAGCCAAGCAGGCACAATACAGAATTCAGAGACAGTACCTACGACCTCCCCCGGAGCCTGGCCTCCCATGGCCACACCAAGGGCAGCCTCACAGGCTCTGAGACGGATAACGAGGACGTGTACACCTTCAAGATGCCCAGCAACACCCTGTGCCGTGAGTTTGGGGACCTCCTGGTGGATAATATGGATGTTCCGGCCACCCCGCTCTCAGCCTACCAGATCCCTAGGACGTTCACACTGGACAAGAACCACAACACCATGGCAGTCGCCGCTCCTGGGGACTCGGCCGTAGCCCCCCCGCCCCGGCCCCCCAAGCCAAGTCAGGCAGAAACACCTCGATGGGGCAGCCCTCAGCAGAGGCCTCCAGTCGGTGACAGCAGCAGATCGGCCTCTGCCGCTGCAACCATCCCCAGGCGCAATACCCTCCCAGCCATGGACAACAGCCGACTTCACCGAGGTCAGTGTGAGCCCTTGCTGAGGCCGGGGGGGGAGGGAGGTAGCACAGTGGTTCTCAGTAGTGTGCTGGTTCTTGGTCATCCATGCCAAGGAGACTTAAGTCCCACCCAGGTCACTGATACTCACGGGTTTAGGCATCTTCTACCCAGACCTTTCCTAGTTTGTCCTCCAGCCCTGGAGGCTATTTAGTGGACACCACAATGGCAAGAGTTTAGCAGACCCTGCCTGAGAGAAGTTACTGTTCTACTAAGGAGGTAGAAGATTCTTGGTTAACCACAGTACAGCATATTATGGGTTTAGAGGTCCAAATCACAGTCTTTTATTCATTTATAAATCAAACCAAAGATTTCAAAAATAAATTTAGAAGACTAGTCCAAACTGGAGCCAAACCTATGTGGACCAACAGACTGTTAAAATCAGATCTGCAAAATATTTTCTAAGCCACATTTGAATCTCTGATTGAAGTCTGAACGTCTGTCTGAAGTATTAAATTCTGTTGTTGCTGATTTCCCACTGAGAGTATTCCAACTCTGCATATAACCTCCTCTGTTTGATGAAAAGGTAGAATAATATTAATTCCTTTCATTTTGCATCTTGCTAACACTGGAGCTACATGCAGAAGCCTGGGAGGAATTTGTGAGCTGAGGAGTGATGTGATAGAAGCAATACCTTATCGTTAGGGGTTGAGAGCAGTATCTTCAGAGTATCAGTGAGACTCTGAGCCACACTGGCGAGGGTGTGGGGAAGTGTCAGCGCAGGGATTGACTCTAGTGAGCGCACATGGATCTTCCTTCCTCTGTCGTAGCTTCTTCCTGCGAGTCCTACGACTACCCCCAGCGTGGTGGAGACAGTGCGGGCCGGTCCACCGAGTCCACGAGTGATGCCGTCAGCGCTTTTCTGGTGAGTGGGGTTTAGCCAGGGGTCCTTAAGTCAGCTCGGGTGGATTAAAGGTCACACGCATGGAACTAAAAACACAGCCCAAAAGCGTGATGGGACCTCCCTCTTAGCAGCCTGCCTGGCTTCTTGTCTCAGTTCGGAACCCTGGGTTGAGTTTTTGGAAAGTAAGATGCAGGTATCCTGATCTGGAAGAAATGTGTGTACTTAACGTGCACTAGCCTATAAGGCTCGTCACTGTGGGTAAGCAGGAAGGGTCCAGAATGCAGAGGACCCAGGCGCTGGGATGGGGGCCCTAAGGCAGCATCCTTACCGTGAGGTCCTATCTGGGGGCGGAGACTCCAGGCAGGGGTGGTGCTCAGAGTCAGGCTCAGTGGCAGAATTATGGTTTGAGTGCAGGATCCCAGGCTGCCCTGAGGAGGGGGCTGACGACAGTTCTCCAAGGTGTCAGGCCCAGCTAAGCGGACTGGGGCCTGGCTTCAGGCCCACTGGAAAGACTGTGAAATCAGGTAACTGAAGCAAAAGCAGCTTAGTTGTATGTCTGGAAAGACAAGGCAGGAGTTAAAAGGAAGGCTGGGGCCAGGGTGGCTGCATTGTGCGGCCCTGTGGCAGCTCTGACTGCAGCCTGGCGGTCACACTGAAAGCTGGGCTGGGGGAGCACACCTGACCCAGACCTCACCTGCCGGGGCCGAGGCTTCTCTTAGGCTCCTTGCCCTGCCCGTGGCAGGTGCTGACCTGCCAGTGATGAGTCCGGACTTGAGGAAGAGGGAGGGTCCCGAACCAAAGCTCTGCTCGGTCAGGCATTCAGAATGCCTCGTGGATATTTTATACTAAAGATCTATCACAAGTTATAAGTAAGCTCCAAGGGATCATGGAAGCTAGAAGAGACCCACAGACCTCATTTCTTCCTGTCTCCTCCTCTGCCTTCTTATTTGTTTTTCCCAGGGTCAGACCTCATTTCTTCCTGTCTCCTCCTCTGCTTTCTTATTTGTTTGTCCCAGGGTCTGCCTTATAGCTTCACAGTACAACCAACTCAGTCTTTTCTTGCCTTGCGTACAAATTCTCACCCCTTCTTGTTTCCTGTCACTAGTAACAGCAGTATTTCTTTTCACTCCTAGCCAGGGAAAACAGTTGTGGGCCGATCGGATAGCACCAATTCCGAAGACAACTACGTGCCCATGAATCCAGGCTCCTCCACCCTGCTGGCTTTGGAGCGAGCAGGTGATAATTCCCAGAGTGTCTACATCCCCATGAGCCCAGGGCCCCATCACTTCGACCCGCTTGGCTACCCCACCTCCGCCCTTCCTATGCACCGAGGCTCCAGCCGAGGGAGTGAGATCCAGCCGCCCCCTGTCAACCGCAACCTCAAACCTGACCGGAAAGGTAAGTCCACTGTTTCCTCATTCCATCTCTGGACAATGTTCAGGGACTGTTTGCATTCATTTAGGGATCAGGTGGATCCTAAACTTTTCTTGCAAGGAAGTGACAGCCTCTGGGGCCTGAACCAACCCAAACACACGCACACACACACACCAAATTCATCCCAGTGGTCTGGCACCCTAGGGACTGGCTCTTGAGGAGCCTTGATGAGCAGAAAGAGTGCAGGAATCAGAAGGACAGGATGGATTGAGGTGCCCGCTCTGCCACCTGCTAACATGTGATTATAAACAAATCATTCTATGTCTCTGAGCCTTATTTCTCATCTGTGAAATGGGAAGTGTAAAACGTACCTCCCAGAGACATTGAAGGACATAGATAATATATCTAAAAGTGCTTCATAATGCATGAGATGTAATTCAAGGATGAGGTATTTGTGTTAGCTCTGGGGCTGGGCAAGGTAGAACTGACAGAGCAGTCCATGAAAAGATACACTGTGCTATAATAGAAAGGATTGAGCTTTCAAACCAGGTAGATGTGGGTTGGAATCCTTACCCAGCACTTCCTAGGTGTGTGACTTTGAGTAGATCATGTAAATTCTCTGAGCCTCAGTTTTCTTATCTGTGAAGTGGGGATAGTCATGCCTGCCTTCTGGGTTTGGGTAGAAGGAAAGCATCTAGGACATTGACTCTAGTGCATGGCAGGTGTTCAGTAAAGTTAGCTCTGTGCCCTCTGCATTTAGACCAGGAAGAAGTGCTGCAGTTCAAGTGTCAGGTCTGCCTAGACCTCATTCTGCAGGCCTGGATCAGTGGCAGGGATTCAAAGGGAGAAGTAGAGTCACTGGGCAGACATAAGCCCCCTTTGGGCTGGCCAACAGAGAATGCAGATCTCAGCATTTGGATTGAAGCCTTCAGGACCTTGTGACGTTCACCTTCCTCCACTGAAGGCTCCACAGTCCTGGTGGGCAGGGGGCAGTCATGGTGGCCTTCTCTATGATGTTTCAAATATCATCTCTTGTTTTCATATGCAGTCACAAATCCAGGGAAAACAGTCTGCTGTCACACCCTGTGTCCCCACTTTAGGTTCTGAAAGTATGATTACCATAGGTACGGTGTGAAGAATACAAAATTTGGAATCTGAAGACATGACTTCAGGGCCTGTCAACATGGGCAGAGATTGTGTAACCTTGCTGAGAGCTTCAGTCTCCCCCTGAACAACTGGGATGAATAGGAATGATTCATAAATGCACTTGTGTGTCACGTGTTAAGTGTTTGTATGGGTGGCATTATCATCATTGGCTGATGACTCGACTTTCTGTTCCTGCTGCAGCAAAGCCAACACCGCTTGACCTGAGAAACAATACCGTCATCGATGAGCTCCCCTTCAAGTCACCCATCACCAAGTCTTGGTCCAGGGCCATGTAAGTGTCTATTTGTGGACACAGGAACTTGGAACAGGGCCGTCAGGTTGGTGAATGGAATGGGTCACTAGGTTGTGTGCCAGGAAAGCTGCATCCTGCTGCTGGTGGCTGTTGGTAGCTCAGGGCTTGGTTTTCTTCTTCTGTGAAGGGAGAAAAATTGTGCCTGCTCTGTATCAGATCTTAGTCTGATAATGGAGGGCAGAGGTCTGTCTGGGGGTGTGAGGGCCAGGGCCCAGCGGGAGGCTGGATGTGCCCCAGGGTTTACTCCCTGTCTTCTCGCCACAGCCACTCCTTCAACCCGGGGTCCTCCCAGTACTGCCGCCCCATCTCCACACAGAGCATCACCAGCACGGACTCGGGGGACAGTGAAGAGAACTACGTCCCTATGGTGAGTCCTCTGGGGTCCCCTGGAACCCACCTCTCACTTCCCCACTTCCCAGCTCGCTAATTCACCCCGGCCTCAGGGCACCCACATTATTCGTGATTTAGTTTGCTGCTGCAAATCCGTCTTGAGCACATACGTGTCGAGCACTGTGGGGTCATCGTCAGAGGCAAGGAAGACGTGGTCCCTGCCCTCAAGGAGGCTGCTCTCTTAAGGGGCAGAGGAGGCCTGCCTCTCTCACGACTGTAACACAGGTGGCACGGTCGGTGTCCCTGGAGAGGCGGTGCCGCAGGGACGCACCTGCAGGATGGGCGATCACACCGGACTAGGGAAAGGGGAGGCGCCGCGGTGGAGGTGGCCGTGCAGACAGGAACACGGAGAATGATGGTCATTAACTCTGGGTGAAGGTGGAGTGGGCAGGCGGGGAGGTTAGACTGGAGTCAGATCATGAAGGACCCCAAATGCTGTCTTGGGAAGTCTGCACTTGTCCTGGGGCAGGAGGGAGCCCCAGAAGAGTTAGCAGGCCAAGTGGTTAGATGGTGTTTCAGAATAGTCATCAGGGGCCTGTAGAGAAGAACTAGGGCGGCCTTCATAATTAACTTCCTTGGTCTATCCTGTTAAAATCTTTCAAAACTAAAAGATCTCTTCATTTCCTTATCCCGTTGTTCCCATGACCATGAGGAGGTATGGGAGTGTAAGTGTCTATTGAGTGTGTGTTACCCCACTCAGCGGTGGGGAAACACACGTGTGCATGACTCAGTGTGGTGAAGGCCCTCACAGAGGGAATAAACGCAGGGTTCTGCCCCCTGAGATTCCCAGTGCAAAGGGAGTAGCTGCCCAGCACCTGGTAGTTGCTGCATAAATAGAACAAATCTACCAATCAATAAAGCAGCCAAAAAAAACAGAGCATAGGATTATTTATTGCATTTCTCATTAGAAGGTGTCTTCAGGAAAGTGCCAGACAAGTTGGTCTTGACGTCTGGATGAGACGGGACCGTGAAGCGTGTCCTCTGAGAGCTGCTGAGGGACTGGGGCTTTGTGCCGCCTGGGGACGAGGCCCCTCTGTTGAGACCCCTGAGGCGCTGGGGGTGGAGGGACAGGCTGCTGGGTGTGACGACCCCACTCCGGGCCGTGGGTGGGAGCCCCAGAGAAGCAGATCTGGTGCAACAGAAACCTTTCCAGGGTCCAGTGCGTGAAGGACATGTGCTCCCTTCTTGGGGCCAGCAAGCGGGGGCTGGTCTGTCAGGGAGATCGCAGGTGAGACGCGGCCTGATGCCCCAGAAGGAGGCAGCGTGGCAGAGCGGGATAGTCATCCCTGCTCGCCGGCTGTGCAGCCACGGGCAAGTTGCTTTACTTCTCCGAACCAGAGTTTTGTCTTCGTTTTAGAAAATGAGAACGGTAATAATACCTACATGACAGGATTGTTGTGAGGGTTTAGACAAGAACGTGAGAAGTCCCCGGCGCAGTGCAGGGTACACAGTCGGCACTCACTGAGCTAGCTAGTTGCTCTTACTCCCAGAGGTGTTTTTTTCCCGGTGGTGGGTTAATCTGTTTCCTAAACTAACTAACGGTTTTTCCCTCCTTTGTGACAGCAAAACCCAGTGTCTGCATCTCCCATCCCCAGTGGCACCAACAGTCCGGCCCCTAAGAAGAGCACTGGCAGCGTGGATTATCTGGCCCTGGACTTCCAGCCGAGCTCCCCAAGCCCCCACCGCAAGGTGCCTGGGGCGGGCGGGCGGGCAGGCGGGTGGGCGTCAGTCCGGGCTTTGGCGGCCCTGGGGGAGGGGTCCCGGAGGCCAGCTGCCTTCAGTGCTGGCCAGCGACCCTCTGCTCCTGCGACTGGGCCGTGCTGTAGTCTGGGTCTCCGGGGGCTCACGTGCCCTCACTCTCAGCACACAGGTACCCTGAGCCCGTAGGACCGCATCCGTCAGCCCACCCCCCCATGTCGTGCGGATGGGCGAACGAATGCACACGGAGACACGAGCTGCTCGAGGTCACGTGTGATCCACGACAGAGCCGAGACTCGGGGATCCTGTGTCCTGGTCCTGAGTTCTTCTTTGAGAACTCGCTGTGCAGGTGCAGCCTGCAGAAGGGCTTCCGGGCCTGGGAAAGGGCCCCCTCAGGAAGCACACTTAGCTGCCCAGTCCAGACAGCAGCCCCGGCACAGCGTCCCACACAGGGCGGCTGTGCGTGCTCACCGCGAGCCACACACAAAGCCCTGTGGCTGGTGCTTGTTGGCACCTGGCACAGTCCTTCCCCTGGACAAGTGGCCACAGGGAGGTGGGTGGAGGCGCAGGTGAAAGCCTGGAGCCATCCATCAGGCCAAGGAAGGGCCTGGGTCCCCGCCAGGAGCTGGGACATCGGGACGGCAGGCAGGGGCTGTTGCACCAAACAGGAGGGATGGTGCAGTTTGGAGTTCAGGCCTTACAGGCCACTTTCAGAAAGAAAAGGCAGGTCAGAGAGGCAGGTAGAGCCCCACCTCCTCTCCCGGGAAACGACTCAGGAAGCGCCACCCGCCGGCTCCCCGCGTTACTGATAACTCACAGCCACTTCACTTCCCCGCTCTGTCCCCCAGCCATCCACGTCATCTGTCACTTCCGACGAGAAGGTAGACTACGTTCAGGTGGACAAGGAGAAGACCCAGGCCCTGCAGAACACCATGCAGGAGTGGACAGACGTGCGGCAGTCCTCGGAGCCTTCCAAGGGGGCCAAGCTGTGACGCGCGGGCCGCCGCCCCAGGGAGGGGCCAGGAGGCGGCGTCTCCAGAGCCGACGCCTCCCCGTCTGTCTCCCCCTTCTCCTCTCCAGCGCGCCCTCCTGCCCACCCCCTCTCTACTCTGCCACTCTGGCCTTCAAAGCACTTGACATCAGGGACCCTGACCCCTTCCCCTGGGAGGTGAGGGCCTGATGGAGGCGCTTCCTCGGCTCACTCGGGGCCCACCTTGATTTTTATCAGCAATGGCCATGCCTCTACCCACCTTAGTTAGAGCTATTGCCAAAAAGCATCCTTCGGCCTCCTACCGCCCTTTAGACCCGAATACCTACCAGACGTGTGGAGGGAGGGGCTG